>NW_017728907.1:64270704-64286679 GCF_001723895.1 Crocodylus porosus | reverse complement strand
GGGGGCTGCGCCTCCTCCCAACTTCACGACTGCTGCCTCCTGGGTCTGGGGGGGTGCACATGGGCCCCCTCCCTATGGCCAATTGCCTATCCAGGGTGATGGGGGGGGGGGGTCCTGCACACTCCCTGCTGGACCCAAAAGTGGACCGGAAGTACTTTCAGTCCACGTCTGGATTTGCTGCTGAGCATGTGGAGGGCCCCCCGCACTCCTGTGGGGTGCTCCATGTACCCCAGCAGTGCAGCATTCACAAGCTGCACTGGTATCTGAAGATATGTAGAAAAAACATTTAAAGCTGTGTCTGTGTCCAAACCTCTGATTCTCCAAATCAGCATCAAATCTTCAGATTCGGATTCAGCCAAATTGAATCAGGGACAGCGATCCAAATCAATGAATCAAATCACTGTCCCTGATTCAGGCTGAATCTGAATTGAATAGGGCCTGCTTTTCACATCCCTACTAATTACCAATGGTGGATGACTGTGTCAGTTAATCGAGCCCCATACTAATTAATCTACCTGTAATGCCACAGAGATTTATTTACCTTGCTTCTGATTTAGGAGGGAAGCTATGTGGAGCTACCTGCTTCTTTGGTCAGGACTACTCCTGGGCAAGGTAAGTTTATCAGATAGCTATGATGGGAAACCATAGAATGAGCTAGTTTTGAGATTCGTTCTCTGTGGTCTGAACATTGATACTTTTCTGGAATAAGAAAAATTTTCATTTGTTTCATATCCTTTGGCCTGCCTTTCATGTGTTTTGCCTCCACCAGACTGTCATGATCTCATCTCTAATACATAATTTTGAGAGAGGTTCTTTTTCCTCAGTGTTATGTGCTCTGACTAGACTTATTCCTATTTCTTGATTGACTGATTTCTTACTTAATTGGATGATTGATTCCACACATGATCTGCAGCCGTTCTGATAAATTCCCAAGAGGCTATGACTATTTTACTTAGAGCTTGTTCCTTATTTAACAAAAATATTGTAGAGTTTCAGGGAATCATCTTTTTATGCAAGAAGTTCAGAGTGCCATGTCATTAATCTTTCTTATATTATATGGACCAATAAATAAAGCCTCATAACATCGTTGTTTAATAAGTAGATCTTGTACCTAAAATGACAGTGGAGAAACTGAGGTAGGAAGATCTTGAATGGTATAAATGAGCTCATGTAGAAAGCAGATGGAAAAATAGGACATTGATTAGTACTCCTATTTCCAATGTAAACATCATAATCAGATGTTCCTTCCTTCCCTGTGGTCGGTGTTTATATGTCCAACATTAGGACGGTGTCCAAAATGAAAACCTTGCATACATATGCAGTTCTGCCATTTGGTTCCCTCCTGGTATCTCAATTATCTTCCAGTGTTCTCAGATATGGATTGCCTCATGCAACAAATTCTGTATGCAGGAGTTATACATGAAATTTTAAATGCCCCCGTCCACCCAGGTCATTGGTGTATGCTATGATTTTTCATGTGTAGTATTATCAGGTCTGACTTGGGCATTGGGAGAAAAACCTTATGACTACTATCTCTATGATTGTTGTCTTTGGCTCTGAAAATATAGGTCTTGACTAAGCTCTATAGCTGCCAAGTGGTAGTGGCTTCATAGCTAGCACCTGCAGATGTTGAAATTTTGGATCAAGAACCCTTAATTATCTTTAGCTCAAAACGGCATTGAACAGCAAAAGGAAATAATCCTACTGAATAAATAAGAAAAACTCTCCTATCTTATGAGTATCTAAATGAACAGGTATTAGATGCCTCCAGTAGAACTGTTAACCCTTTCCAAGGTAGTTCTGCAGTGCCCCCATCATTCTTAAATTTTTAACCCAAAGGAGAGATCACTAGTGCAGTGAATAATATAAGTGTTGAACACAGGAAAGCTGGAAAGAGCTTCTAGGTTCCTAAAGGCTCTGATGGTTTCCAGGGCTGTCAAGTTTTTGTTATAGAGTGGCTAGCCTCAAAATCTTGGGAGCCCCAAGTGCAAATAGGGCTTAGCTCCTAGCTTGTGAGGAGAGAGTTTTTCAGCTTTGGATGTTCTGACTCAGCAGCTCTCAGGGCTTCCAGGCTCCCTACCATAGCTGAAAGTACTGGGGTTTTCCCCCAAAGTCTCTGGCTCCAAGGCAGTCCCACATGGCACACACTGCAACACCCCCCACCCCTGCCTGGAGACCTCTGAGGATTTATAGTCCTCAGCCAACTGACTCCCTGGGCTACCTTGCTTCCAGAAGAGTTCTGGAAAGCATTCTCTCCTGGGCCAACCAGGAAAGGTGAACCTAGAAATACCTTTTTCTCTTGTCAAGACTACCAGGAGTTTAATCACTGATGCTTACAAAAGAGGTTGGGGTGCACCTAGGTCAACTATAAACAAAAGGATTATGGCCTCATGTGGATAGGAGGTACCATATTAAGCATCTTAGCAATGAGCTTGCAACTTACAGGGCAAGTCTTTCTTATTACTTCTGAAAGGAAGAACAGTTCAAATCCTGATCAAGGTGTTACATAAAGAAGCAGGGGGTGCAAGGCTAAGACTTCTGTGTCATGAAATTTTCCTGTTCTGGGAGTGGTGTGTTGTAATTTAAGTACATTTTATGTTTGTCATCTCCCTGCAGAAGCCAAAGATTTAACAGAACATCTGAGCAGGGAAGCCTCCAGTTCACACAGTGCCTATAATAGTCAATTCTGATGCAAGTCTTTAACAAGTATTCATCTTGAGGAGGAGGAGGAGAAGAAGGTGTTCCCCATGTTGATGTGCTTGCTATCAAACATATGGCACCATGCCCTTTCTATGAGTTTGGGGAGGAACAAGTCCAAGATCAATAAATGATTGATGCCTAATTCAGCAGTTTTCTCAGCTGATATGTGTCTTTTCTATTATTTGTAATGATTCCCAGAGTAACAGGAAAGATCAGATGGAACAGGGCTCAGGTAACCCAAAATGATATGGCATGGCTTTGCAAATTCTGGTTTTTGAATCTTGTGCACCAACTACCTAATACTGTTGCCTCATTCAGGCAGTAGACATAGGCCACATATAGACCTTCAGTTTCTCCTTAGTAAAGTTATTGTTGTCCCAGGAGAAAACACAAGTATACAGATGTTCAGGATTTTTCTCCCAGAGCAAAAATAGCCACTCCAGGAGAAAAATAACCCAGCAACAACAGGGTTAAATTACTCCTGGGAGAGCAAATGTCTGGACACATTCTGTTCTGAGTGGGGTCATAGTATAGTCCTCCCAGGTGCCTTGTCCCACCCCTTCACCCAGGAAACACGGTTGCCCACTGAACTCTACTGCTCCAGCCAAGTAGGAAGCAAAATATGCCCCCTTTAGCATTGTGCTGCAGGGAGACACAGGTTGAAACCTCCCAAGGGTAGCATCTGGATGAAATATCTCAGGAGAAGTTGTTCTGTGGAGTTTCAGTGTAAGATGCCCTTTGCTCTGAGACTATGAAGAACGAAGTGTGAGCTTGTTTTTTCATACTGAGCTGCTGGGAAAAACGGTGACCTGAGGCAGTCCTCCATTCCATTTGTTCTCTGCTACTTGTTAATTTTAAAGCATATGAGTCTATCTTTAAGTGTAATTAATTAAGGTTCATTTAGTAATCTCAGTTTGCAGTCTATTAATTCAAGGTATCTTCATTTTCTCCCATCAAGCAGTTAATAGGTGTCTGAAAAACTACCTCATGTGTACCCTCCAGTACATTCAGGGGACTTAAATTTAGTTCTTTCAGTGCTGATGTATCTAACATTAGAACTGCCATCTTGCTTACTCCATCATTTATCAGTGAAGGTAGCCTTTTTACTGACAATCACTTCACTTCAACTTGCTATCCATATGTGAATACTTGAAGAAGGAAAAACTGTAAAGTAACTAGGCAAGCAAAAGAAAAGCTCTCATGTCATCCAATATGCGTGGTATTTCATTCAGGCGGAGCAACAGTACAGCTTCATCCCAAGTTTATTTCAGAAGTGGCCCTGGACTTTCGTATCACTATTTACACACTTGTATGTGTTGTTTCTCAAGATCTCATTCATTTCAGAGTGAAGCATAGCTTCATACGCAGATATTAAGAAAGCTATCTTATACCGTTTGAGTTGAATAAGGCAGCAGCCTTATTCAACTCACAGCTCCCCTAGGCTATTGGGTCTTTTGGAAGCAGAGCCAAAGAACAGACCAGTTTCCACTCAGATTATCAAACTGGATTGTAGATTGTATAAAATGGATTGTATCAGAACAGCATGTAATATTAAATTTAATCTCTTGGCTCATGCGAGTGTTCATTTAACCAGGGCTCTGACTGCCTCGATACCATGTCTCAGGAGGGTTGCAGTGCTTGAGATCTGCAGAACAGTAACATGATCCTTTTATCTGTACTGGTGGCAGGACGAAGAGCAGGGCCTAAGAGGGAGCAGTTCTATCATCATTATTTAGTTGAATACACATACAGATGCCAGAAAGGGTATGACAGTGCATAGATTACATAGATGTTCCCTGTATATATATATGTATATATATAGTCTCCCTCTAAAGCATCTGCTAGAGTCACTATCTGAGAAAGAACACTGGGCTAAATTGGTGATTGGTCTGACTAAGTATGGTACTTACGAAGAAAGAGAAACAATTCCCTACGTTATGGTAGTTGTGGTTCTGCAAGATGTTCTCTACTTCTTGATCTATGAGCCACCCTCCTTCCCCACAGCTCAGAAACTTTTTATTTAATTGTGCACAGCAAAAGAACTGAACAGCTGTAAATTCTGCTCCTTATAGCCTTGGGAAGGGGAGGACAAAGGCTCCCCTTCAAATGTAACTTTCCTTTATGCTTTTACTGAACATAGGGTTGCGTGCTTGTATTCCTAGAATCTGACTGTTGTCTTCCTTTGACACTCAGACTCCAATCTGATATTAAATTGTATGGGCTATCACAGGTTTCTATAATGATAACTTGATAAATAGAAGCATAGACAGATTATGTCCAAGGTTGAACAAGAAGTTAGTGGCTGAGTTAACAATTTTCCTCTTTTACTCTGTATTTGAATCTGATAATGCTCTCAAACTACAATATGCCTAACTGCTGCTGAAATGCAAAGTTTTCAGATAATATATATGAATCAGTCCGACTATTATTATGTCACTGGAAAGACTCCCGTTGGCTTCAAAGGTATCTGGATTGTGCCCTCCTTTGGGAATAATTCTTACCAGATAAAGTGCAGGTTTTGTGCATCTTTTCTGCCTATAAGTTAGGAGACCTCATGTTAACACTTGCTTATGGTTATTCCATTGCAATACATCATAATTTTACCTCGTGTACTTTTAAAGGAATTCATGTATTCATATTTGTACTGAGCTATGTCCCTATTGGCACATAAATAGCATAACAAAACTGACCTGCCTGCGTAAAGAACTTTGTTATGAATCTCCTGTTTAATATAACTGTTGCTTCTTCAGCAGTAGTTGGCTGTCGTAAAAGATTATGGCCTCTTAACATGACAAGCAGAAGGATGAGTGTGATTATGAAAGAAACAGAATGAGAGAGAGTCAGCATTTTGTGTATATAAGCACCTTAGAGCAACATCTGGAAAATTGCTTCAAAAAAAATAATGGGTTTTTATTTATAAGTTGTGTGGTTTTGTTTTTATAGCATTTTATGATGCACATAATTTATCTTTAAAAATAGAAGATACAGAACAAATTCCAGGAAGAGTGCAATTGCTTACTTGTTCAAGTTTTCCTTTTGTTAACCTTCTTTCTATGCAATTCAGCATGTTTTTTTATTTGTTACCTTAATGCTGGATTTCCCTTGGAAATGGGGGATTGACTCTCACTTGTATTTTTCTGTTGCTGTAAATTTAAAATACTGTACTATTCTTTTAAATGTCTTGTTGTGGAAAAAAAATGATGTGAAAGAGGCAAAGTAAATTGGGATGCAATAGCAGCAGTGGAAAATATTGGGGAATGTTAGGCTTGTTGTATGTTTAAAATAGTTGTGAAAGGGAATTTGTCCTTTAGTATCAATAAAAGTCCACCCAGAGCCCAAGTGACCCATCAAACTAGCATGGTTAAGGCATGCTGCTTTCTAAAACCCATGGCACACAAGGATGTGATGTGCTTAGTATTGCACTTTTTCACCTTTGACTTCCCAGCATAAATGACCAGAACCCCAACTACAGCTGGTCAGGTGGGGGCATCCTTTTGGGCAGGTTCAACTCGATTTTCACACTTGTGCTTCTGAAGCTATCGCAAAATGCCATAACTATGCTACCATCGTGCCCCCTAGCGTATACAGTACACCTTACTTGTAATCCTGCATTTATTACACCAACATTTCAGGAAAGTCAATAGGTATCTTTTCTTCATAGGATTTAGGGCCTTGCACTGCATGCATTTTCTAGATTTCAAAAGGTTTTGGACCAGACCCTTACAGAATAGTCATGTTTATATGTTTATATATTGTAATGGGTAAGCAATTAAAATATATTTGAGTAATTATATTAGCAAGCAAGCTGATGAAGTATGGGTTGGTTGAATGACTGGACTGTAAAGTGGATAGAAACCTGGCTGGATCATCAGATTCAGAGGGTAGTGGTCAATGGCATGATGACTAATTGACAGCTAATCTCAAGTGGAGTACCCCAGGGGTTGGTCTTCGGGCCGGTTTTGTTCAGTATTTTCATCAATGACCTGGAAGATGGGATGGAGTGTACACTCTGTAAGAGTTTGCAGATGACACCAGCCGGGGCGGTAGGGCCAAGATTCAGAGAGCCCTCAAATTGAAGGATTGGACCAAAAGAAACCTCAACAGGTTTGAAGATGACACCAAGCGGGGGTGGCACAGGGGTAGTTGTAGACATGCTAAAGGGTAGGGCTAGGATTCTGAGTGACCTATACAGATTGGAGGGTTGGACCAAAAGAAATCTAATGAAGTTCAACAAGGACAAATGCGAAGTCCTGCACTTAGGATAGAGCAATCCCATGTACCAGTACAGGCTGGGAACTGACTGGCTAAGCAGCAGCTATGCAGAAAAGAACCTGGGGGTTACAATGGACAGTAAGCTGAACATGAGCTGGCAGCGTGTCCTTGTTGCAAAGGATGTCAATGGCATACTGGGCTGAATTAGTAGAAGCATTGCTGGCAGATCAAGGGAAGTGATTATTCTCCTCTATTCAGCACTAGTGAGGCTACATCTGGAGTACTATGTTTAATTTTGATGCCCCTTTCCTTTACAGAAAGGATGTGGATAAATTGGAGAGTCCAGCAGAAGGCAATGATAATGGTTAGGGGACTAGAGTACATGATTTATGAGGTGAGGATGAGGGAACTGGGCTTATTTAGTATGGAGAAGAAAAGACTGAGAGAGGGCTTAGCAGCAGCCTTCAAATACCTGAAGGTTAGTTCCAGAGAGGATGAAGCTGGACTGTTCTCAGTGGTGGCAGATGACAGAACAAGGAGCTATATTCTCAATTTCCAGCAAAGGAAGCCTAGGTTAGATATTAGGAGAAATTTTCTCACTAAGAGGGTAGTAAAACACTGGAACAGGTTACCCAGAGATATGGTGGAATCTCCATCCTTGGAGGTTTTTAAGACCCAGGCAGAGAGAGCTTTGGCTGGGATGATCTGATTTGGGATGGTCTTGCTTTTATAGGAGGTTGGACTATATCACTACCCTTCCAACCCTAATTTTGTATGATTCTGTGATTTTGTATTCAACCGGGAATGGATACATATTTGTTCATATCAAGGATTTTATTTTTGATACCTGAGGCACACAACAAAATAACGACTTTGTACTTGCTCTCAAGGGTAGCTTCTACAGGGACCAATTTGTGAGTGTGGTTGACTGAAGGAAAGCTTCAAAAGTAACTTCAAACTTGCTGTAGACTAATAGTACAGGAAATATTTTCTTCAAATTTTTCTTTACAATCCTTTTTTTCAGTTGCACCCACAATTCAGGAACTTAAATCAAGTGGTGTGATGCTTGGAGGTAATGGATTGATAAGATGTGAAGGTGCAGGAGTTCCTACTCCAGTCTTTGAGTGGTACAAAGGAGAGAGAAAGTAAGTAACCTGTATGTGTGTACTTGTGTATAAATACTGATACATCTCTACTGTTTTGCTGAATGTTATAATGATTGTGGTAGAAGGGGCTTCAGTAGTTTCTTACAGTATTAATGTTCAGTTGATTTAGCATAATTTCAATGAAGAAACAAAGTATAGAATGGGTATAGTACCTCAAATTACTTCAATTATTGTATAAAGAGGTGTTTAGAAAAGATATTAAATACATTTTTAGATTGGGGACCTGTAGTTTGATTCTTTGACTCAGTTTCTGAAATCTTTCTGAATTTTTCCAAAGGCACCATTCCCACTGACAACCGAATCAGCTGTCTTAGAACACAGGGCACATCTACATGTCACTGTACAGCACTGTGTTTTCGTACTTCCTTTTGAAGCACATGGTTACATTTTGCCACTGTATCACCGTAGCGGTACACTATACCCAAGGAGCACGCTCTTATGGTAACACAGCTAGCGGTCACATGTAGATGCATGCGGTTGCCCTGTTGCCATAGCATGACTGTTGGGTTCTCCCTACTAAATGCAGTGGAGAAACCAAATTATCAATCCAAAAAAAAGCACTTAAAGTATCCCATCATTATAGGGATCCCAAGAGAATTTCTCCACCATGCTCAAACAGTTGAAATGAAAGGACTATGAAGACAAAAAGTTTAGCCTTCGTTAAAAATCTGTGTTGGAGAAGGGATTAAAAGCAGGTCTCCTAGCAACCAGGAAAACCATCGAGAAAGTCTTTGCTCAAGAATAGTGAGAGGGGAGAGCTCAGCTTTCACTTCAGCAACAGGAAGGGAAAGGGAGAGTATTCTGTTCCCAGGATTCTAATAACAGCCAAGACGAAAAAATTTAGATGCAAGTTTCTCCTGCCTTGAACCTAGTAGGATCAGAGTGAATATAAGTTAGATGTAATATGCACCATATCAGAGTAGGTTTAGCTGCAGGAATGACTGCTTAGGGCTAGGGACAGAAATTACACGTAAACCAGTAAAAGTGACTGGAAACCAGTTCAAATCTGTAACACAGCAAAAGTTCAGTGCACATAAACTGCTTTCAAAATGACCGTAACCAGTTTAAGATAAACCTGGATGGATGTAGTATCAGACTTAACTGATTTAGGTTAAATTGGTTTATTGAACTTCTGTCCCAGATCCTCGCTAGGTTCAAATTAACTCACAGTCCCCCAGGATCCTTTCCACCTCCCTTGCAAACCTCCCCCACTTGCATGGTGGGTGGACTAGCCTTGGCCCAAGCTGTCTGCTCCAGCCAAGCAGGAGGGCATGCTCTAGTGCCCCCCAGCTACTGGCTTGTGCCACAGCAGCCATGTGGCTGCATTTCTAGAATCAAAACTAAATGTCTGTTCACTTGATTATCATTCAATCTAAGCAGCTCGGACTAACTTGCAAAGATTGGAACAACTGAACCTCCAGCTTTTTGACTGTCTGTACTTAGTCTATATGTGTTCATCAGTATGGCATAAGAACAATATTTGTAAGTTGTATAAAGAATTCTACAGTTGTGTATATAATATTATTTGCCATGTAAGTAATTTTAAAAATCATTGAGAGGATTGGTCCAGTGTTCAGAATGCTAGACATGGGCTTATGTCCCTGTTTCATCTTATTATCTTTCTGTACTACAAGATTTTGTAATATGAATAAGTCACTTAACATAATTTCCCAACTTTAAATTAGTGTTGGCATTGCCCTTCCTCAAAAGCTGTCATGAGAACAAATGCATGAAAGCTGCTGAGGTACTAAGATATTGCAGTAACAGGGGGCATGCAAGTAAGTACCTTAGGTAGAAAAATATTGTGAACATTTTCACAAAAAAGACAAGAGTTTACTATCTTGACAATTTTATCTTGGGGGAGGGAAGCTGTCTCTTCAACCTAAAAGCTTTGTAGCTATAAAATTTAAGTTCTGCTTTTTGTGGCCTGAGGAACAGATCCTCAGCTAAAATAAATTTTAATAGCATATAACACCAGCTGAGAATATGGGCCAAAGTGGACTTTTTCCTCTCAGTTTGAACACTAAAAATCAATAACGTGTTTCATTTTTGTTTATAGTCACTTTTTACTGTCTGGCCTTTAGTTCTAGGTAGTTTGAGCATCCTTCCCTGCACAGGCTTCTTTATTTGTTTAAAAGCAGCTCTTTTCTTTGGATTTAAATACTGGAATAAATGCAAGTTCATGGTATTCCTTTAAGGCAAATGCACACTTCCACCGCAGCTTTTGGAATTTGGAATGCTTGATTTCTCAGCCTTAACGTTCCATTAATGCTGGCATTTGACAAACAATATTAATAATCATTCTTCACACAGAACAATTTGTCAGCTCATTTCTCACTGGCCAACAGCTCTCCTACGTTAGCTGTTCCTTTTCCACCATAACTTCACATACTAGTTGTGGCTATAACAGTTTTGCCCTTGAAATGGTGTAACTGATGCTCAGTACTTATGATAACAGAACAGTATTTCTTTTCTGGAATTAACTGCCAACATTCTGCTCCAAAAGGCCTATACTTCTTCTCTCACCTGTATTACACCAAGAAAAAACCTTCAGTTTCTCATGAGATGTTTGTTTTACAGCCAGTAGGCGCATCTGCACAAGATGCTTAATGTGCAGCAGCCTAATAACACTGCAGAGTCGCTTGTTAGTCAAAAACCATGCTAATCAGCTACTGCGCAGTGTCCTTATGCTACCACGCAGTAACTGTCACAAAAATCCTGTGCACCAGCACTACTGCGCAGTAAGTGTAGGTACTGCACATTCAGGTAGTACTTCATTAAGGAAGTACTAAACTAAATGCACATTAACTATGTTGCATTAGTGTATGTGTAGAGACACCCACAGTGTTGTAGCTCTTCTTGTAATAGGTATTACACAGTTCTGGATCAAACTGGACTGCTCTTAATGTAAATGATATTCAATAAATGCACAGATTTGACTGATTCCCTTTTCCACGTATAAGCATAATGACAGCAGTGAGACTCAATAGGCAGTGCATTTCAGGACAATAGAGGCACTGCCTCCTGCTTCCAATTCACCTGAGGCTTTCATAGTTCATCTTGATATGCACTATCCCATTGCAACTAATTGCTTAAGTAGCTGCTGGTACATGCTTGTGTTAATTCTAATAATACACACTACTGACATTGTATCCAATACTTCCTCTGAAAGAATCCCTTCTGAAAGAGGAAAAAATTGTACAATACCATGCTCATAAAACTAGTTCGCTACTGAAATGCCAAAGTGAGAAGGGTCAACTTTCAGTGACCTTTCAAGATGCATTCGTTCAGAGCAGTTTACAGAGGTGGGCAAAATACAGCCCATGGGCTGGATCCGGCTGCCAAATGACTGGATCCTGCCCATGGGGGATGGGCACCAGTTGATTCCATCTGACCTGGAGCTGCCCCACGGCTATCTGCATGGGGCTGAGCCCAGCCTCAGGCAGCCCACACCATGCTCCACTTCACAGCTGCCAATGCAGCCCCAGCCAGAGGGCACAGTTTCCAGTGGGGCTCATAGTGTGGCTGCAGCCTCTGGGGTGCTGCTCCACTCCCCTTACATCCGGCGGCTCCTCCTGCTGCACCACTCGTGGCTGGGAGGAAGTTCCAGGAAGCTCCCAGCTGTCTTGCACCCGCTCCATTGCACTGGGCAGCTGGAGTGGGTGGAAGGCAGCAAGGAGCTGGGGCCAGAGACGTGCACACTGAGGCAGAAGCCACCTGGCTGAAGCTTCCTCCTAGCCAGGAGCAGCAGAGCAGGAGGAGGATCCCCTGGAGGAAAGGGGAGCAGAGAAGCACCTAGGCAGCTGCAGTTTCACCAGAAGCAAACCCAGTAGAAGCTGTACACGCCGGCCCACACTGCCAGGGTGAACTCTACTGCACATGCCTCCTGCCCCCTCCTCCCTCCTCCCCTCATCCCTGGCCCAGCTCCTGGGACCTAGCACTCAGGCAGTTCCCCCTCACACACACACGTGCACACACACACACACACACGTAGATGCACCCTACACACCCCTCACACCAACTTACCCACACAATGCCCCCCTGCCAGGGGCCTCCCTACAACCCCACCCCATGATCCTGGCCTCACTTGCCCATCTTACTCCTGAACCACTCACCACTCCCTGTCCACCCATGGCCCCATCCCACGTAGGGAGTTTTGTTGAGTTATTGCAGCTGGGTTTGTGGAGGGGAATGGTGCTGACCCAGCCTGCAACAACTTGTCAAAACGCCCTATGTGGATTATACTATAGGCATCACTGAAGTCATATGCTAAGAAGTTTAGGGCCCAATTCACTTCCTACTAAAGTCATTAGAAAGACTCCCATTCTTCAGTGGCACCTAAATTAAAGACTGGCACCTACATTAGCGGTGGGTTAATCTTTGAAACATTGAAATGTTGAGGTAGTTTAAATAAGGACTCAGGATTTTGGTTCTGTCTCAAATAATGAGGCCTGCTGTGTCTGCTGACTATATTTATTCACTTTGATCTAAACAATAACAAAATGTACCTTTCCAGGTGAAGGAGCCTTGCTAGCCATTCAAAACAGAAAATAAATAAATAAATAAATAAATAGAAAGTCAGTAACCCACCTTCATAAAACAACTGATCAACAACCCAAAACGAACTGGAGACCAAATGCTACTCAGCCATCAAGTTCTCTGAAAGTCTTGCCCTGTGAACCCTCTCAAATGTTTTTGCAACACACTCAAACTAGCTTGAATCAACTAGAAAAGTCAAAAAGCCTTCATAGAAATATCCTATTGGAAACACTCCCATTGTAGGCCACAGGATCTGTAGGTGTCAATTGTGACAGCAAAGAACAGGGAGAAGAGTGGGCTTTCACTAGTCAATCTATACACAATTTAGCACTTTGTCAATACCAATACCTTACATTCCACACAGAAGCCAATAGGCAGCTGTTGCAGTACTTACAGCACTAACGAACCTGCTTACAGTGAGTTCCTTTACTTAACACATGGGCTAATGCGTTCTTCAGTAACTTCAGCTCCTGAATTAATGTAATCAAATTGGAAAAAACTCTTGAGAACAGTTTTCTAGAATTTTCTGCATTGTACTTTAAATCCTGGCTTTACCCCTAAACCATAGCATTTCATAACAGAGCTGGCATGGTTCTGGAATGGATTTAGCACACCATTTTGCAACCTCAAAATAAAAGTTTATGATTCTAACTGGGTTCTAAAAAATGGACAGAAAATGGAGAGAGACTTTAAGGAGAAACTTGTATTTTTTTTCCTGGCAAATTCGTTGCTTGTCTTAATCATAATGACACACTTTTTCATTGTCTGTGTATAATGTATGCTATTTGGTTAAGCAAGAATGTTTTGTTTGTAAATTAATCAACCATGAGGGAGGCTGCCTTCAATTTAAAAAATGTTAGTTCCATTACAACCGATAAAGTAAACATGATGTACATTTCAGGTATCAAAATAAAGACCAAATTCACTGTAATATTTTAATATATTATAATATCATGACTTTATTCAAATATGGGATTAAAGATGGTCTTTGGAGCCAGTAGTGATGCATCATTTTTCCTGGTCTGTTCTAGGCATAACTTCCAGACTATGAGTGAGATCAGATTGTATTGTAAGTCCTCAAATGTAGTGTGGCAGAGTAAATGAAAGGATAAGATGGTTGTAAACTCTTGATGTGCAGTTCCACTTAAAGAAGTAGCTTGATAAAAAAATGACATGAGGAATAAACACTTATTTTAGTCAATAAACTGAACATAAATGACAATGAATGGCTCTTGAAAGCACTACTTCACCCAAGGGAATGAGGTACTTGAGAGTAAAGGCAGTAGAATCTAAGATTTTATTTTGAAGCCCTTGTAGCTGCAAAGAAAACTTTCTGAAAATAACTGAGTTTAAACCACTGTAATGCTTCTTTCCTGATCAGCAAACAAACAATGGATGTAGCTTGTCTGGTACTCAGAGCTTTTAAGTACCGGTTGGGTGATATCGACAAGACCCTGTTCAGTTTTTGTGTTGCTGTTAAGAAACCTGTGAATTACAGCAAACCTATTCATATGTGTTGAGAGAGAACATCACCAGCAGTGGAAGTAGTGACATAGAAAAGGGATGGAGGAAAAAGTAGAAGGTTTGAGTGAGTTATGAAAAGCTTGTCTGTTCAAGCAACTTGAGTGGGTGAAACATAACTTAATCAAACCGTGACTTCCCTGAGACTCATAGGAATAATATAGCCTCCATTCCATTTAAGGACAACAGGCTAATAAGACTCCCAGGATGGTGTTAAAATCAAGTGTATACCTTTCTGAAATAAATGATATAGGCCAAGTAGAAGTATAAAATCAATCTAGAAATTATTGTTTAGAATTTCCTTGTTAGGTGGAAAGCAAGATTAGATGGTTATAATATTCCTGGCCTAAGGATCTAGCTCCTTTTCTTGAGACCTTCTCAGGGTCTAAAGAAGCATACTTGGCCTCTATCTCCATCTTGCAGTAGCATTATCACCTTTTCCCCCTCCACGTGCAAGAGATGATGGAGGAGAGTACCAAAGGGCAGCAGAACTCAGGATCATTGGGTAGTGGACATAGGTACTTCAGGGTGACAATATGTGAGGGACAGGGTTTGCAATTAATGCGATTGTGTAAGGCTAGCAGTCTAAGCTATAACAGGAGGAGGATTTGGAGGTGGCAACAGGCAGAGGTGGGGCAAGGGTTAGAGGACACAGTGTCACAGGGATGAGTAGAAGATGAGGGACAGGAACATTTGGTTGCATAGGAACTGGGGAGACAGCAGAGTTCAGGGTTGATAAAAGCCAGGAAGATGAAGATGATAGAGGCTGAACAGTAGCAGAAGACAATGAACCAAGCTAGAAGAGTTAGAGAGAGGGAGGGAATGTGAGCAACGAGAGACAGGAGACTAGAAAAGTTGATTTATCTGTTGTGGAGGTGTGAGAAAAAAATAGAAGGAGACAGAGCCAGGAAACTTTAAGAACAGTAAGGAGGAGGGAAAGGAAAAGAGGTTAAGTGGAACTAGCAGAAGCTACAAATCATAAAGAGGTCTGGAGGACTGCAGAGGATGTAATGAAGCTAGAAGTGAATCTGTGAGCAGACAAAAATTAACAACAGCAACAAGTAAAGCTTGTGGGCTGAGGAACAGAGACTATGGAGGCAGTATATACAGAGGAAGTAGGGAGAAGGGAGAAAAGCCTTGGAGAGGGTGGAAAAAAACTGAAGACAGTATAAGGGGGATTGGGTACGAAATGGAAGACCGAATATGGGGAAATAAGGGATAGATTAATATGGAGCTGGGGCCTGGAAATCTAAAAGATCCAGCTGAACTCTGCTGCTCACAAAGTTGGGAAGCCCAAGAGGAGACATAAGGAGACATGTTTGGAAAGGTTGGGAAAAACCAAAACGGCTGAATAAGCAATTACTTTTGGCAGAGCTGACTCCTAGGACCATCAGCTTAGGTGCCGTTCCCCAGTGCTTAGGAGCAGAACCTGAATGCTGGGGAACAGAAGATGCAAAGTCCTCCAAACAAAGATTTCATTAGTAATCACTGCTGATCACTACAGCAGTGGAAGTATTCTTTGCTGGGCTAAAGAGCACCAATACTTTAAAGAGCATACTGGATATAGGAGACAACACAAACATAATATAAACTTCCACAGCTAACTGGTTAATTTTAGGTGAACCCAGCTCTGCAGAAACAGAAGCTTTTCATTCTTACATATTTTTCTTATAGCTTTATACAAAGAGAAAGTAACAATGCTTTGAAATGGGTAAGAAAATAGCTATTTGAGTAACACATTTTAAGGTGAAAGGACAATGTTTTGCTATTTACAAGTCTTGAGAAAAAAAATTAAATATTCAGTATAGTCCTTACCCCTTCCTCCCCTCCCCCCAGC
>NW_017728907.1:64233836-64270604 GCF_001723895.1 Crocodylus porosus | reverse complement strand
CAACCAACCAAAATTTCCGTTGTGTTTCTCAGAATAACACAACTTAGTTTGTTCGTGAAATTGCAGTGCCCATGAGGCAACATATAGCCATTAGGATTTGAGCTGTTCTTTTTCCAGTATGTGGAATTGGCCTATATACTCTGTCAGCAGGTATAAACAGGACAAAGCTATTAAAGTGTTGATTTTCACTGCAAATATAAAGTACACCAAGAATTGGAAAAATTAATTTATATGCAATGAAGTATGGTGATTAAATGAAAAATAGAAGTATTAATGTAATTCAGGAAAATATTCAATAATCAATATGCAGATGTACCATTAATAATGACAGATTTGCATTTTGAGGCAGAATACTAAAAGATTCCATCCCTCTTCTGAATTTATGATGTTCTGCTTCAAGATATCAAAATTAAAGAGAAAAATGTTTATAGAAGCCGAAGTTCTGCTCTTAATATGAAATATAAGCAGTTCTCTGAGTAATCAAGCATAGGTGGTTATTTTTATCATCCATATCTAGCTGCTTTTTTGTAGCACTGGTTGTATTATGACCATATGGTCTTGAGATTTTGGATTCAGCATGGGGAGTCTACAAATGAAGAGCCTTGTTCAGTGCTATTTTTGAAAAAATGTGACTATTTCTATGATTCTTTTAGTTCTTGTCATGTGAAACTGCTAGAAGAAGGTTTGAGTCTCACCTGCAATAGCAATGCAAACAAAAATATGAAACGAGTAAGCCTTATTTGGAGTAATATATCTCAGTTGGGGCCAAATATTGTGAGCCTCACACAAGTCACTACAGAAGTTATTTTACCCTGCATCTCAGAGGCCAGAGATGACTTCAACATAGGGGAATCCCCACTAGTTTCCAGTTTTTGTGCTGCAGAAAGAAGGAAGGGAAGCATGGCTCAAGGCTAAGTTATCTAAATACTGTTGTGACCAGGCTATAGTAACTGGATGACTTTCCTCTGTAATATCTATGCTCAGTTTTCAAACTTGCCAATTGACGTTGGCTCCAAAATGCTTCCTTCAGACTATCAGTCATGCACTTTATTCATTTTAAACACTTAAGTACCGATGTTAGAATCCAAATGTACATTTTCTCTTTCTGATTAAGGTGCCAGATTAAGAAAATAGGGCTATTGGAATACCATATGGTCAGTTATATAGGGTAACGGTAGTGAAGAGCAGAGTGTGTATTACATCTTATTACCATTCTTAGAATATAGAACAAATTGGCAGGATATCACATCCAGGGGAAACCATCCTACTATTGCTTTGCCAATGCTCCCCAAATCTGGCTTTGTTAGCTTTGTACTACTGGCATCTTCTCCACCCTGTGAATGATTTCTTGTATTGACAGTCATGTTCATAATTAAGCAAAGAAAATGGAGACATCAGTGCTTAGGGCATATGATTTACAGAAGATTTTCCTCTTGCCTTCTAGACTGATAAATGGTCAACAAGGAATTACTATTAAAAATTATAATACAAGATCACTTCTTAGTGTCACCAATGTGACAGAGGAACATTTTGGCAACTATACATGTGTCGCTGCCAACAAGCTAGGAATGACCAATGCCAGCCTGCCTCTCAACCGTAAGTAATGTGGATATGTGGCAAAATGTCCCTAGTTGCATGTGGTTTTTTTGCAGTTACAGATGAAATAGCAGAGGAATTCTGTAGATTTTTTCTGGTTTTCTTCAAAAGGCATAAATTCATTTAGTGCAGTTGTATCTACCTAACTATCACTTTTATGAAGATTTTATATTATGCTTTAGAAGGATCTTTATTTTGAAAGTGGAGAAAAGTATTGAAGGAAGTCAATGCTTTACAGAACACTAAAAATGCAAATATCAAAGTTCTTGGTAAAAGCAGGAAAATCTGTGCCAACAGAATAAAAAATATCCATCTCTTAAGATTTTAATAAAAACTAAGCAAAATAAATGGTTACAGTCAGAGCAAGGGGGCAGTAACTGAACATGGATAAACTAGACTTAGGCTTATGGAGATTCACTCTCATAAATGAATCTTCACATTTTATTTTTAAAAATTTATCCAAAACTATGGACCAATTCATATCTGAATTTTAAAGCTTCATCTTCATGTAAATGTAGAAGGAACTGTGTTGGACAAAGCAGAATAATGCTGGTTAATGTCCTTTTTTTGTATGGAGTGGCTCTTTAATATTCAGTTAGAATTACCATCTTTTTTTATGTTTTAGAAGTTTATTTGTAGTTGCAATACTTTTGGAGTTGATTAGTCTTGATAGCTATCTTGGTGATATCTAGAAATATGTTTTGTTTATCATCTTAATTATGAGTATTTTTTGTTGTTTCTTAACATAACAGATCTTATGGTAAAAAACCAGAATTTAAAAATACATAAACAATTTCTCAAAATTGGTATATTTTACTTGGAAAATATTATGAGTCTACAAATAAAGTCTCCCTTTGTAAACCTCAAGACTCAGGACATAACTAGATTGGGGTGCTCAACTCTGGCATGTGGGCCAGATCCGGCCCCCAGTATCATGTCATCTGGCCCATAGGGCTGCCTGTGGGTTTAGAAATTTGGCAGTGGGGGAGTTGTGGCATTGATCCCCTGTTGCCCAATTTACAGACCTGTAGGGACTCTGTAATTTGTCGGGGTGCGGCCTAAAGCCTGTTGCTACAATTTTGTGCCATGTGGAAAATTCCACTCTATGAGGTATGCCCAGTTTCCCTGTTTAAACTGGCTTTCCACTTCATTTGCTCTGTTGGAGCAGAGCAAACAGAAGAGAGACTGAGCCAGCAGTGGGTCTGCATTAAACCACTTGGATGTATTTGAAATTTATCTGCATGCATAGAATTTGGGGTGGGTATAAACTAGGTAAATAAAATCAGGTTAAATGATCATTTATAAATGAATGTGACATCCTTATTTGAAAAGAAATTCTGCCCCAATTCACCGCTAGTTCAGTGGGGACAGGAATGGGTTCAGTAAATGAAATGGTTCTATACATCCCCAGTTTATGTACAGTTTTGGGTATATACAGGTGTTAAATTTAGATCCATGTAACTAGAGTTAGGCCAATCTAAGTGCCTGATTGTACAGGCATTCAGAGAGCTTGAATTACCCAAAAAATGGCATGCCTGATCTAAGTTAGTTCACCTGAGTAGGTGCATTAACTTAAATCGAGATTGGGTTAACTCAATCTAGAGAAGAGTTAACCCTATCTCTGGAATGCCTGTAGGCGTTTGCAGCCCAGCCCTGGGGCTGGAAAAGTCCAGCCACTTACCTGCGTTCTAGGGCTGTGCTATCCCCCACCCAGCCCCAACCCTGACTGAGTTATTTTCACCTGTCCCCCACAATCCCCCAAGTGCAGATAAATGACCCCCCATTCCACCAAACCGCTCCCCCATCTCATTACTTACCCCAGGCTCCCTGTGCAGCCCCTGCAAGCAGCAAACTGCTGCACACACTGCTCCCAGCAGCAGCAAACTCCTTAAAGTACGCCACCTACACCTAGACCAGGTGCAGTGAATGCTTATTTGCACCCTCAGATATTATGGACGCTGATTCAGAGGTGTATGCCTGTATGCATGTGTGCACACGTGTGGGTGCCTAGGGGTGGAGATGCTAGGCAATATGATCATGTATAGCAGATTGCACAAGGGATACATATCTCCTCCATGTACACATGAAAACCAGGTTTTTTTGGCCTGACTTCTTTTCAGGTAAGAACAGTGAATCTGCTTTCCCTCTATACAATGTATGTGAGCCATCTATGGGGTTGGTTTGCTTCACTACGAGTTTGGAGTGTGTAAGGAACATGGAACTGAGTATCATACAACAGAACAAAATATCTTACTATCACATCAAATTAAATATCATATATCAAATAAAATATGCTATTGTTTCACAAATGAAGATAAATCAAATTATGGTTGGTCAACAGCCAATGAAGTGCATAAAAGTACAGGTTCCCCTCGATTTATATGGGCTCTTTTTATGCAAATTCGCTCTTATGTGATGAGCATATTTAAACCCATAATTCATTTTATGTGAGGTAAATTCGCTCTTATGCGATTGGCATAGATGCCTCCCCACCCAAGCAGATAAGTCTGTGGGGAAGGGGCCATGGCCCCATTCACTCCAGTCCTGACTGCAGCAGCCCCGGAAGTGACTGGTGCCAGCTGCTTGCACCAGGGCACAGCACAGCCCAGGAGCAAAGGTGAGTGGGGAAAGGTGGAGCTCAGTGCAGCCCCCTTCCCTAGTCCCAGCCTCCCTCCCTCCCTCCCTTACCACAGTGTAAAGTGGGTTTGCTTAATGCAAATTCAACTTATGTGCCGTTCTCCGGGAACACATATATAGTATAAATCGAGAGAAACCTGTAAATAATTGGACTTCCAGGGAAAAATCATTTGTTCCTGTGTCATGTTTTGCATAGTCATGTGACATGAGAAACACTCTCATGCAAAATTCCTTAAGGACTGATTAAGTATCAGAGAGAATTATCTCTCTAAAGGATACTTACAGTCTCTTTTGATGAGAATGAGAGAAATAGGAAAAATACTATTATAGTAGATAGGCCATTGTTCAGAGGGGGAGATTTAACAATAGATGGTTAACAGATATATTTGATCATCTAATGTACAGCTAAATATAATCTGATCACAATGTTACTGAATATATATTAAAGTTAGACCATCATATCTTATTTAAGTGTATATTAATAAAAAATAAAGCATGAATGCATTAGAACAATGCAAAATGAGCTGTAAAGTGGTTAGAATAGTGTCATTAGACAAGCTGCCAATAATTAGGAAGATTAGGGAGCCCCTGCTGGATGTCCTTCTGTGTTCTTATGCAAAACCACAATCAGTGTATGAAGACGAAGCGATTTTATCAGGATTCTGTCACAAAGCCTTGCTATAGTACAAGAGCTTCAAATTCTGAATGTAAAAGACTACACACCTCTGCTATTAGGTATTGGCAAATTGCCCAATGTCTCTGAGTAATTGCTAATTGGCTACTTCTATCTGCATTTTTAAAAAGGTACTTCTGTACAGCAGTTAAGAAGGCTGAATTTTTCCTCAACTGCAGGTTCATATTTAGTAAGTAAATCGCAAGTCAGTAGCTCAGCACCACCACCCTCTTTTAAAGGCAGACTCTAGTACTATTCTCTTGTACTAGTATCAATGTCAAAAACTATTCTGTAAAAGGATTTAAAGTAAGGCTATTAAAAAATAGAAGCATACTTAACATAGGATTATGTGCTCTGCTAGCAAGGGGAGAATGGGTGTCAGTGAAGTGTAAATACAGGCTTAAATTGAGAGGGAAGCAAAAATAGGCATGGAGATGATAGAATTATAAGGTACTGAATCTCTTCATGTGGGTACAGAAAGCTGGTTTGAAGTGATGGTGAGAGTGGGTTAAGAGAGTTGCACAGCTATAGGACAGCAGTACCAGCTGGATGGAGGAATAGAAGAAAAATCTGCCTGTGGTACTTGTTTTCCAAAGAGGGAGAATATCCTCACTTGCTTTGGACAGGAACAGCTAAAGGAGCTGGTTATGATCATTTGTATTCATGGGAAGTAGGAAGCTGGGAAGTAAATCAAAAAAAGCTTTGCATATGAAGCTGATATTTTTGACTGCTTACCCAAACCTATGGCTCCTGTAAATGTTGTACAGTTTACCATGTTACTCACTGAGGAACACAATGGATTATGTCTAAAAGTGTATAAACTAGATTGACTTTTATTGGTAAATACTAAAAAAAGGCTATCACCTAAAAATGAAAAGACTGAAAATTGCCCCCCGCCCAAAAAAACCCCCTTGATCCCAAAGCAAGCCAGTGGTTCCAATGAATTAATAATGAATGGCAACTTGCTAATTATTCAGATCTAAATCCTTAGTATATTTCAAATATGTTATTTTCCAAATCTATTTTCTGTTTATGGGCAGATAAATTGGAAAAGCTTCCCAGGGTGCCCCTTCATTGTGTGTGTGTTGAGAGTTGGGGGGATTGCATGTGTATATTGGTGGTCCCACTCTGCCATCTATGGGCCCAATTCATCTAGTGTTTAGCACTATTTATGTGGTTTTCCACTGTGTGGTATACTTAAAAAGAAAAAGAACTAAACCTTTTCTATAAGTAAAACATGAATTTTATGATTCATTAAATCCTTTCTTCTTCAGGGAACAAGTGGTATTATGGTATGAACCAAGCATAAAAGGTTCCATTTACAAAGGAACAAGGCAAGGAGTCAACAGAGAAAAGAAAAGTCCTTGTTGAAATATGCAAATTTTGCTTCTAAATTAACACAATTTTCTTTTAAAACAGAAAGCACTTTCCTACAAACTAATCTGTGAAACTGCCCAGAGGGCCAAACCTTAACTCTAGCCACTAACACGGAATTTGCATCATTCCATACTTTGTTGCTGTAGGAGAAAAATAGTCTCAATTTACTGCTAAAACTTGTATCTCATGCAATATTACATTCTATAAATCAAATGCTGTAATCCTCAAAAAAAAAATTTGCATTTATGACTGTAGCTTATGAAGTTGATATGGTTTTTTTGCAATAAGAAATGGATAAAATGGTGGAATACATTTGTCCTATTTTTAATAAGTAATAGGAAAAAGATTATGAAAAGATTCAGGTACCTTAAGAAAGAGCTTGCCAACTGTTCGCTGTGGGGCATTAATTTTCAGAGTGTTTTAGTAAGCATAAAAATCAGTACACGGACTAATGTTTAAAAAGAATGGCTGTTTTCTCTAAAAAAAACCCCAAACAAACAAACCAAAAACTCCTTCAGGAAAGAAAACTTCAAAGCAAGTTTCTTGCCAGCAGTTGACTGAGAATGGGAGGATGACGAGTCCAGTGATACCCACTTCTGCGTCTCATTCCACCAGAGAGTTCCTTTTCAACTTGGAACTTCAAAACATTTCAAGAACTCTAGCTGATTCACTTCTTGGTCCAAGAAAAGTTTCATTGTTTGTATTGTATAATTTAGATGAAGCAGCCTGAAGAATGCATTCTCTCCTCAATAAAGTAAAGAAATTTTGGAGTAGTAATAACTGGGTGCATCTACACATGCCATTAAGGCAGCATGATAAACTCCAGCACAGGTTGCAGCACAGAGAGAACCGCTTCTGGGCACAGCATTTACACATGTACCTGGGACTGCAGTAGTTTGAGCCAGGCAGAGAGTCATAGAATCAATGAGTCGGAAGGGACCTAGACAGAGCATCGAGTCTGACCCCCTGCCATGGGCAGGAAGGAGCACTGGGGGTGGCAGGGGTCATAAGACCCCAGCCAGGTGCCTATCCAGTCTCCTCTTGAAGATTTCCAGGGAAGGTGAGAGCGCCACCTCTCTGGGAAGCCTATTCCAGGCTCTGGCCATCTTTACAGTGAAGTAGTTCTTCCTAATATCTAACCTAAACCTATCCTCCCTCAGCTTGTGGCCATTGTTCCTGGTGACTCCAGGGGGGGCCCTAGTGAACAGACTTGCCCCGAGTCCCTGCTGGTGGCCCCTGATAAGGTTGTAGGCAGCCACAAGATCCCCCCTCAGTCTCCTCTTGCAGAGACTGAGGTCCCTCAGCCTCTTCTCATAGGGCTGGCCACAGAGGCCCCCCACCATACGAGTGACCTCCTCTGGACTCTCTCCAGGTTCTCCACATCCCTTGGCTGGCAGGAGGTCAGCCCCAGGCTTCAGGTGACAGTGTCAGGTGGTGTCCAGGCTGGCTGGGGCATGAAGGTGCTGAAGTGTAGGGCTAAGAAGCAGACAGCCCATACACTTTAGCACCCTCATGTCCCAGCCAGCCCCTGTCACCATCTACAAGTGTGTTTTAGCAGAGTAAATTACTCCATCATAGGATAGTACTGTCCCTGACAGTGCTATCCTAGAGAGGACTTAATTAATTTACTGCACCCTAATACCAGTGCATGTGTAGACTGTGATGCTTTACTGTGGAGCTAATTAGTCAACTCCAGGGTAAAGCGCCCATGTTAGATGTACCCACTGTGTGGTTAAACTCAACCTTCATATATGTTACTTTGAGAAAAATAGGTTGTAGACATCATGTCCCTCAAAACGGATAAGAATACTTTATTTCTCACTTTCTTCTGGGCTCTTCTTTTAGGTTTAGCTGCACAGGTCTGGTCTTAATAATCTGAGTCCACTGCTTCACATCTAGAAAACGGCATATGTGGTGGTAGATTTTTCCAGGCTAGAATCCAGATGTATTGGTTATATTCCAGATTTGGAGAACTAATTATGACATTTGCTAGCTAAGAAGGAATTCATCATCAGAAACAGTTGAACCAGTATATCAGAGAAAAAGAATAAAGAGGCTAAGACTTTTATTGATATGTGTTGCCTATGTGATAGATTTGCATCCTTCATGACTATATTTCTGTGTATGCATTTACACAGCTTTGGTTCTTAGGTGTGAATACTAGAGCAGGAACTCAGATTGGTAGAGCAGTTCTATAAGATTTATTCAAGACCCATCTTTTCAGGTATGAGACTGTCAGCCACTCTAAACAGAACTGTGCAGACACTACTCCAGAAGGAAAGTATGAGTAACTTAGACAAGTAGCTGTGGTTTTCTTTGAGTTGATAACCTATACGGTTCTATACTCCTCCCATCCTTGCCTACTGAATCTTATTAGAAATTTCCAATTTAGTGCAAGGAGTAGAGAAGCTGTTGGAGCTACTGTACCATACTCAGTGAGAGCTAGAGGCAGAGAGCGTACACTGCTATGAAAGAGGCCTGAGCTTGTGCAACTTAAGTATTGCTGAAGTATAATCAGGATCCATCCATGCAGTCATCTTGAAGAACCCATGCTATTATCAGAAGTAACCAACATGTTATCTATTTGCTGTTATAATAGTTACACAGGATGAGAAATACTTCATATACCTTTGATAACTGCAAATGGGTAAATTGATACCTTTTCAAGAGCATTAACTGTACAGGAGAAAGTCTCTTTCATTGTTTGTTGTACACTATTAAACAGCAGCCATATAACTATTCAGAAATGACTTCCTTTTAATGGCAGATTAAATGATCCATTCATACATGTATCTTGGTGTCAGATCTTTTGGGATGACAGATGGTCTAAAAATCCTTACTATAGTACCAGTCATGATTACAAAATGTAAATAATCACAAACAGCGGCAGAAAAGGTCAATGGTTGCATTTGGAAGAGGAAGAAACAAGGTGTGTGTGAGAGATGTAGCAGTATTTTTTGTGCTAATTTAATCACTGCAGCAAAACAGAACTACTTTATTCAATAAGCATCCAACTGTGAACTTATGGTTAGTGCGACATGCTTATGATCTTGTCTCAAACATTCCTGCAAGCCAGTAAGCATCAGACCATGCCCTCAATTTATATTTGTTGATTACATTGTGTC
Source organism: Crocodylus porosus (assembly GCF_001723895.1). Classification (NCBI taxonomy): domain Eukaryota; kingdom Metazoa; phylum Chordata; order Crocodylia; family Crocodylidae; genus Crocodylus; species Crocodylus porosus. Next base: position 64,261,196 of record NW_017728907.1, on the reverse strand, counting down.
CTGATTCACACCCAGACTGCTATCTTAATATTTTAATAAATTGAGCTCTGTCTGCGATGTAAGGGGAAAAAAAAGAAATTAATACTGTTTTAAAAGGCTTTAAATGAAGTCTTTCTGATTTGAAATTAAAAGGTAATAATGTGTGTTGCTGAGTCACCCTTACAATATATAACTGATGCGTCACTGCATATCCCTTCTGAAATTCCAGACAGCCTAGATTTATGTATAGTAACTGTCATTAAATTAATATTTCCTGAAGTATTGTATGCAGACCTTCCATGCTGTATAGGAACTAATCTATAGGAATATTTCTGTAGGAAATACTTGGCCATTTATCACCTCCAAAGTGTATAGGAGTCCTAGTTATGGCACAAGATTCTGTTAAGCTAGCCTTCCTTTTCAAGCAGCATCAGAAAAACAATGTTTTCCAAAATAAGTATTGTGATGCATAAGGAAAGCCCCTATAGTAGTGTCACCACTATCAATAACATGAAGAGTGGGTGGGCAGATCTGCTGCTGCTGGTAAATGTTCATGAGGGATTTGCAAGATTGATTTAATGGTCCCTAATGTATATAGACTACTTGCTCTCTAAGAACTACTACTGTTGTAGAGAATGGCGATAATACTCTGTTTTTAAACCCAAAGACTGTATATGTATTTTCACTGTCATTCTATTAATATCCATGAATTTGTTACATGACACTATATGTAAGATCATCTGAATCTAGTTCTCTCTGTAAGTATAGCTAACAGTAAATGTGATACACCTTTATTATGGGCATTGAGTCACAATATTTTTGCGTTGTTAAATAATTTAACTAAACAGCAGACTACGTGGCAAAACAATGAAGCATTTAACACATTTCCCACCTGTATACTGCAAATGGAATGACAAAGTGCAAATTGAATTTTGAGTACAGACTGAGAGAGATTCCTTCACTTGAACACGTGTTTGAGCTTCACAAAACATACACAGATTGAACACTTAGCTCCTTATGCATTATTCATCCACATAGATTAAAGATAGTGCCCACTCGTATGGAAAAAGCAGTAATGGGTTAGCATCACGTCATGATATATTCTCATACTAGTACTCTCATCACTGCTGCCTGTGATGGCCTAAAAGCTGTTGTCCCTTAGCTGTTAACATTGCTCCATATGCATCAGCAGTGGGAAAAGGCATGCAGTCTCAAAGATGACATCATCTCTTTCATCTTCTGCATAAAGCATCATGAATCCATTTTTTGAGGGGATTAGGTTTTGATCTATTACATCCAGGAACTGCTATAGCTGTACCTTTCAAACCAGGATAATCATTTGATATTATAATATTAGATTGATATAATGAAACCCATATTAAGTCACTTGCTAACCATGTTCACCGATCCCATCTGGCAATAAAATCTGAGCCCCCTCTAAGGGTTTTTCTGTATTAATATCACTGTGCATGTGACCACCCACTATACCAGCCACAAATACAGCAATCCCACAGGTAGCTGCTATTAACAGGTTTCAGTCATTTAAAATTTTGTTTGAAATCATGCATGCTGCCCCACTGGGGTGCACAGTTGTTCTGTGAATCTTTTTATAGGCTGTTTTATCATTACACTCTGAAGAGGACTTTTTTATTGACTGATAAATTGTATTTTAATGTGTTTGGCTGTATGGCAGGTTTCCACTAACTTTTAGCTCAATAGCACTGCTGGTCTACCCATTTTGTCATCTCTACAAAGAAATGTGCTCTCCAGGGAAATTTCCTTTATGTTCACAGGCTTAGTTCTGTTGGCCAAGAACCTGCAAAAAAGGCACCAGAGCTTCTTATTTTACTATATCATTCTCAAAGCAGTAACCCTACAAAGAAATCAGAGTGAAATCTGACTGCTGTTTTTTACTGTATCTGATCTACAAGTGGGAGCTTCCAGTCTGTTGTTATATTAATGAAAATGTATTTTTAATTATATTATTTTTATCCATGTTTCTGTAGGTATTAAAAGCTGATTCCAGAGCCCTCTGAAGTCACTGGAAAGACATCTATTGATTTTGATAGGCTTTGTGGATCAGGTCCAAAAAGTTGTGAGATGCATAGATTCCTGCAGAGTCATGTAGCTTGTTCTTTCATTTGAAGTGCATGCCTACTGCTGTCATCATGTTCTTTCCAAAGAAAATCCCATGGGGTACAGACACTCCACCTAGAGATGTTGCTGGCCTGACTTGTTCTGGCTCCTCTGGGAAAGGAGACCATAGATCTTCAGCACCTTCTTCCCAATGGTGCTAGTAGAAATGCCCAACTAGAAAACTGTCAGGTACTCAGGTTGCACAACTATAAAATGGGTACTTGTATCTCTTAAACAAATCTTTCATCTGTAGGATTCATTGCCATAAGGTATCTGTGAGAAAAGGAGTTGTGTAAAATTCAAAAAAGGAGAAAAAATATGGCAACATTTGCGTCCGTGATGAAAATTTGTCATTTCTTTGTGTACGATAAAAGAAAGGATTGGATCTTATTTTATTATGGTGCCTTCTCTAAATCAGTGGTGTGGCCACATGCTTCAGCCTACTAGTCTCAAAAATAAAATTGCAGCATGAGGGAGGGTTAAGAAAAGAATGATGAGACTTAGTGGCATGAAAAATTCTCATCTGGAAAGGAATTGAAGAGTTTGGGATTGTTTACTGTAGAAAAGAGAAGCATGAGAGGTACATGGTAAAAGCATACAAGATAATGACTGATTTAAAATAGTAGATAAGGAACTGCTGTTCTCTCCATCTCATAATTAAATCAACAGTGGAATTAAATGGTGGCAAATCTGACACACATACATAAAATGCTTTATAACAGAACATATACGACTGGGATTCAATATGACAGCAAGCTGAGACCAAAAATTTAGCGATATTCTAAAGGAACTATATAGTTATATGGATAATGAAAATAGCCAGGTTCATTATAACTACTGATTTTTTAAAAATGGAAGGGCTACTAAATTTGCGCTTTGTTGTTTATGACAATCTCTAACTATTAGAGATTCGGATCAGATGGGACACTGGACTAGATAGACCTTGACTATGACCTATAACAACAATTCCTATGCTTCTCTGCTTCCAGGTCAAATTAATATTTCTCTGTATGCAGACTTAACTTGAAAAGGTTTATTTCTTGTCATTTTATAGTTCAGTGTTGCTTAAAAGTGGCACTGTAAGTAAAGTTTGTCTTCCAATATATGGACATACATAATTGAATTCTGCTCCTCAAACTTGGTGACCAAATAGGGCTACTTGTATAATAAAGCAAGCAGGTTTAGGGCCATATTCAGAGCTGCTGTGTAATGGTTCACTTAGCAAACGGAAGTTTATATCCAAACTATAATGACCTGAAAGGATTTGTTTATTTCTACCTTAAGAATTTTCTAGTAAGATCAATTAAGAATAAAAAGCGATTCAGAAGAAATGGTGGGAAGTTGCAGGCAAATATATATGTGTTTTTAAACTCTTGCTGAGCTTTGCTCTAGAATTCCTATATATTACAGCAATTATTTGTAAATCACAGAAAATTAAGAGGATAAAATCATCTTTTCTTCAATGCAACAAAAGCTAAAAATAGATTACAGATTTAAAACTGTAGAGAAACTTTTCAGTGAGCCCACAGTATAAACACTAATTAACCTCTGTGTTGAATCATCTCTGAAACCAAATGCTAAGGGATTTCACCAAACCTTTATAGGAGGTGATTTAAGCAGATTTCTCTTAAATCTACCTATGGCGTTATATGTCAAACTAAGAAATGTAAGACCCAGAGGGCTCTCAAAAGCTTTTGACAGTTTTTATGCAATAAACCAAGGATTTATAAAAGCTTACTGTTTTTTAGGGTTTTGTGTTTTTTTAAATAAAAAAACCAGCTTAAAAATGTTAATAATAGAGGCCTAGGCATTGCTTGTTACATTTGAAACAGTGACATAAAGACATATAATTTATTTTTCAGAAATGTACTTCCTTTCCAAATTTATTATTACAGATGGTTTATTCTAACTCCCATTTTTAGTTTAAAATACTTTACAGCAGTGACTTTTTCTGTCCACTGAAGAAATCATGCTACTAAAGCCTTACTAAATTAGGTCGCCCTGAAAAAATATATTCTGCTTTTTAATCTTTGTAATATTTTGATTTCATGCATTTTTAGTTAAAGATGAAAAGAAAATCTGAAGATTTGAACTGTATTAAAGTTTTCAGTTGAAATACTATACCAAGAAAAAACCCACTAACTCATTTTGTTTCCATAATTGTCCTGTGGAATGAAAAGAGAAGGAAATAAATGTTATTGGCACCGTTTCAGTAAATGAAAACAACTACCATATAACAATCACGTATTGGTTTGAATTCTTTGAGTTAGAAAATGTAAATCTTGTATCAGTAACAGCTGTTTTTTAAACATGAAGCTTAAACATATGCCTGTAATAAAATGAGAAAGTGATGGGACTCATTTTGTGATTTGAACAATTTTACATTATTTTACCTCTACCCCAAATTAATGTGTTATCTTCCATTTTTACCAAAAAGCAAGTTGAACATTAGCCGTTGGAAGTGGCATGGAAGTTCATGCCAATTTATTGTATCCAAGTAAATGAGCAAAGTCTAGAATATAATTTTTCTACATTTATGATTACAAGATTCATTTGAGATGCATCTAAAACTCAAAATTAGGGTTAAAGCTCCAAAATAAATAAATAAAGATCCTACACACCTAGAGTTTTCATTCTGCTAAACTTGAAAGACATCAGTGGTCATAGAAAATTAGAACATTGATCTTTTAAAATATCTGGCAGACAGTTCACAAATAAAAGTCCTCCTGGTCTTTGGGCATTTGCCATCAATTGGTAACTGTTTGAACTACCGTGCATTTAAATATTGTTCTAAATTAATGTACACCGCAAATGAACCTGTGTTACCTGAGAGTGCAACAGTTGATGCATGATGATTCATTTTAGTAAAAATGTATTTTAAGTCTTGTGGTCCTTAGAGAAATTAACTTATACGTACAATTATCTGTTTTATTTAAAACCAGCTTCCCAATACGCAGTGTATTAGAATTTTCTCCTGTTTTTCAAACATAAATATAAAAACAGCTAACCAGGAAATCAGCTGGCCTACTCATGAGTCTTGAAACCACATGCACTTAAAAATCAAGAGGATGGACTAGCATAGTAAGGCACCATGTAACTGTTCTTTTACATTCCTTCAAAAACTTTCCTATCTCTTCAGGGATCATACGATGTAAAAAAACATGGCCATAATTCACTGTGTTCTGGTAATTCTTCATCCCAGAGCAGCTTTGTAAAGGACCATTGAAGCAAGGTATAATTTGAAATTATTATTCTGTGGGACAGATCAACTTCTGGTGGCCCCAGGGCTAGGATGCAGCTGAATAGCTTTTCCCTAAAAATGATTGGAAAGCTTTCATGGTGTCTGTAAATTTTCATTATCAAAGACATGTCTTGAGTCTCATTCTAGAAGTGATATTTATAGAGCAGGAGGGCCCTTCAATTTGCTGTGGTCTCTGAAGTCAGCAGCATTCTCCATAGTATGAAGATGCTTTATCATATTTTCCGTTACTTAATCTAAGCATTATTAATTAATCAGATAAAACATAAAAATGGTCACCTGACTGAGACTCTGAAGACATATAAATCTCAGGTGTGATACCTATAGACATAGTCAAACTGCACACTGAAATTTCAATGGAGTATCCCCCAAGGTAAAATAATATTCATTTGGAATAATATCAGTAAATTATTGTATGAGTTTTGCCAAATATGGTATCCTTGAAATGACATATCTTGAAAATATGAATTCCTTTTGTTTTAGGTTTTTTGTTTAATAATCATTCCATTATTTACAAATACTGTGCACAGTGTTTGTCACTCACGTTCAAGAAAAATTAACTTAAACTGGAAAGGGTACTGATCAGGAAAGCCTGTCTTACAAAAGGAGACTTGGAAGACTCTGATTTGTTTAGCAGTGGAAAAGAAAGGCTTAAAGGGGATACGATTGTTCTCTAGAAATGCATTGAGCAGAGGGATGAGAGAAAACTGAAGGCATAAGTTGACATCAAAATTAATGGGTACAAACTGGCCATGAATAAATTTAAGCTGAAAATTAGGTCCCTAACCATTGGAGTAGTGAGCTTCTTGAACAGCCTTTCAGTCAGAGTATAGGGTTAAACAACAACTTCAGTACTTCTAAGATAGAGATTAATACATTTGTGGAAAGGATCTTATGCTGATATGCCTGCAATTGCAGGGAGCTGGACATGGTCCAGGACTAAGTTCCTAAATACAATTAAAAGCCCAAATAGGTATTGCACTTGGATCTGCCTTCTTGGAATCCCTGCCTTGAGGGATTTTGTGGTTGCTGCAAAAATCATGTACTTGCTTCACAGGAGAGCTTCTCTGTTCAAATGCTGGCATTCAAACCCCTTAAATATATGCTGTATTGGTGCTCTGTGTATTCTTCCTTAAAGTCTTGTCATGTTGTGTTCAACACTGGAGAAATACACTTAAGGAGCCATCCTGCACCATTCAAATAAAGCCAGAGAACAAAATGGGTTTCTTTATGTGATATAACTAGTGCTTCATCTGTGCTTTTTTTAAAGCTCTTTCAGGCAAGCCTTATATTAATTTTACACCCAGAATTGCTTTCTTATGGATTATGCTTTTGCTTTGAATGTAACCTTAAGTTTCAGCAGCTCCCTTGTTGTCTTCACTGGGAGCAATTAAAGTGCCCCAGCATCCCAGTGGCAAAGTTTTTTGTCTTTATTTAAGCTTATGATGCAGAGGAAGCCTGACATGCCCTTTCAGTAGTTGCAATTAAGACTAAGGGTTGAAAGGCACTAAGGTTGCAAGAGCTTAGTGTTGATGAGAAAATAAAAGAGAATAAGAGAAAAGGTGTTTAAGAGAAAATAGGGAAATAACTTCAGTTTGAGCCCACTCACTACATCCAGAGCGAGGTCGTCAGTGCATCTAGCTGAACCCTCGCTATTCGTGGGTTCAGTATTCGCTGTTTCAGATATTCACAAATGCCAAACCCACATTTTAAATACACTTTATCACTTACAAGAGCTCCTTGGGAGCTCTGCACTTGCTGCCACTAGGCTGCCACTGCCACCGCCATGCTTCCACCACCACCCCCAGCCACCAGGGGCACTATGTTCATGAATGCAGTGCCTTATGTGCAGACTTTGCCATTCACGGGGATACAAGAACATATCCCCCATGTATAGCAAGGGTCACCTGTATATTGTTCACATGCTAAATGGAGGCCAGAACATAGACAACTTGCTCAATAAATGAAATGCAGTTTGAGTCAAACATATGAATATCACTTCTGTACTAACCATCTCCTTTCTTTCATATATGATCTTATGTTATTGCAAGATTTTTCCTGAGAAATTTGAAGCAAATCCTGTAAGAAGTTTCCTCTTGCACTATTGATATAAATTTGCAGCCATAACCCTAGCTTAATGATTTTTTTTTTAAGGAATTTTATATGGTTTATGAATTTTACCATGAAGCCAGCCCATTTCACTATGTAAATTATACAAATTTGTAACGATTCATTTGAAAGACATTGATTGGATTTCAATTCAGCATGGATCAGTAGTGCTGTAATTACACAGTAATTATTAAACAACTTATTCATACATTGGTATGTCAGTAGGACCAAATGTTAGAACAGGGTAGACCACTGTTTTGTACCATTTAGCTCTTTAAGCCATTTCTTTTATACATAACAGGTAGCTTTTAAGTATGTGCATAGACATAATGGCACACTAGAGATTGTACAGAAATTGATTTTGTGGAAAAATTGTTCTGCATCAGGCAAAACTAAAATATTTTGAAATGTTATGAGAAGGCGTGTCAGTGTCCTAGGGCTGGTTTCTACTGGTTGGTCAGGAGTCTTTTCAACACAAAGACAATGCAGGGACAATGGCTGTATGGGCTGACTTTCACAACTGTGTTTAGATTGGGTACTCTGGGGGGATTGGCTGCTGGGATTTGCTTTCAAATATTTGTGGTTCTAGAGTCATAGTCTCTAAATTTATCCTGTTGGAACTGTTCTGCTTTATATAAAATAATAAATATTTTATGCAGTATTTATGTTGTGTTATGTTTTGTACAATATTTACACAGTATTTTGTAGAGTGAACCTATATACAGATGGTTTAGAGCAGTTCTCCACCATGTGGCAAACCAAAGTTTAAGCCTCTGTGCTGTACCAGGAAGAAGAAAAGAGACTTAAATCTTCCCAGCTTTATGCATTCCTATGAACTATGATGTAATTATGGAGACTTGACAGGATAATTCACATGACTAGAGTATAGTTATAGATGGGTATAGCTTCTGTTCAGGAAGCATAGGCAGGGGGGAAAAAAAAGGAAGTGTTGCTCTGTATATAAAGACTACTTACATGTGTTCAGAAGTGTAGTACCAAAATGTGGAAGATAGGTCTGTTAAAAGCCTCTGGGTAAAGGTCAGAGGGGAGAGTAACAGAGGAGACGTCATGGTGGGCATCTTCTGTGGGTCTTCAAACCAAAAGGAGGTGGACAAGAGCTTATTTAAACAAGGGATAGACATTTCCAAATCACAGGACACGGTTTTTATGGGAGACCTTAATTTTGAGGATATCTGCTGGGAAGGAAACACAACAGTGCACAAGCAGTCCAGCAAGTTCTTGGAGGAAGTTGGGGATAATTTTCACTCAGATTGTAGAGAGGCCAGTGAAGGGGGAAGCTCTTCTTGATGGAGGAATTGGTTGAGTATGTGAAGGTAAGCTGGGTGACAATGACCACAAAATGATAGAGTTCAAGATTCTAAGGTGAGGAAGGAAGGCGAGCACCCAAATAATGACACTGGGCTTCAGAAAAGCAAACTTTAAAAAACTGAGAGACTTGGTGGGCAGCATAAATGCTCCTGAGGCTGAGGGGGCATGGCGACCACCCGCAGGTGGTGGCAGCAGTGGCAGTGGCAGTGACATGGCAGCAGCGAGTGGGGACTGCCTGCAGGCGACAGTAGTGGTGTTGGCAGGGGAAGAGGGGGGTGAGTGGCAGGCTGTGAGTGAGGACCGCCTGCAGCTGCCATCTGCATTGTCAGCGACACTGAGCAGCAAGCAGGGACTGCAGGGACTGCCTGCAGCCACTGGTGGCTGCATCAGCAGCAAGTGGGGGGGGCGGGGCAGCGACTGTTGGCAGAAGCTGCTGGTGGCTTCAGTGCCAGCCAACCTCAGGGGGAGCACGTTCCCCTCTGTGCCCCACCTACGCGTCACCTATGCTGGGCAGAATCCCTCAGGAGGCAACTCTGAAGGGAAAAGGAGTCTAGGGAATTCCCCAGCATCCCAATTGCAAAGTTTTTTTGCCTTCATTTAAGCTTATGATGCAGAGGAAGCCTGACATGTACCATAAAGAGGCTCTCTTAAGGGTACAGGAGGAAGTTATCCCACTGCAACAGAAGAAGGGGAAACACAACAGAAGGCAAGCCTAGCTGGACAGAAATCTCATCAGTGAGCTGAAACTCAGAAGGGACTCCTACAAAAAATGGGATCTTGGTCATAGTATAGGCCAACTGGCTCAAAACAGGAATGGCCTTTATATGCCTCAACCAGAGCTACTGCATACCTGGCAGAACCATCCAGGATGACCTGTTCCTGCTATGTGACTTGCCATCAGCCGCAGCCCCAGCCACTCTACCTGCCAACCTACACTTGCCAGTACCCTGCTCAAAATGCTCCAGAAGCTCCTCATGGACTACTTCTAGAACAGCCACTGCTGGCTCCAGTGGGTTGTCCTGTACCAGTCCACAAGTGAGGCAGGTCAGGACCTAATCAAACTGGTGAAGAGGATAACTTCCTTCTGCCTGTAAGTCCTTCATAGCCTGCTCTTTTCTGGGGAATGCCGTCCCTAGCAACAACTGGCCTTTATGTGGGGTAGGGGGCCTCAACCTGAATTGGGAATTTTTCCTGTTGAATCATAGAATCATAGAAGTAGGGTCGGAAGGGACCTTGTAGATCTTCAAGTCCGACCCCCGGCCTGGGCGGGAGAAAAACTGGGCTCAAAGGACTCCAGCCATGTAGGCATCAAGCCTCTTCTTAAAAACCACTTCCCTTGGAAGTTGGTTCCAGCTCCTAGCCACCCTGACAGTGAAGTAGTTCTTACGGATGTCTAATCTAAACCTACTCTCCAACAACTTATGGCTATTGTTCCTTGTTATGCCAGGGGGCGCTAGGGGAAACAAGGTCTCTCCAAACCCTTCTGGTCCCCCCTAGTGAGTTTATAGACAGTCACCAGGTTCCCCCTCAGCCTTCTCTTGTGAAGGCTGAACAGGTTCCAGTCCCACAGTCTCTCATTGTAGGGTCTGCCCTATTGTCCCTGGATCATGCGGGTGGCCCTCCTGTGGTCCCTCTCAATGTTGTCCACATCTCTCCTGTTGGATCCTTATCACCTTGGCTGATCCTGCTGCCCTTCTACCACAGTCTCACCCAGACCTACCTCTGACTGAGACTCCAGGACAGGCACCTGTGATTTCCAGAACTGGTGTAGGAGCCCCTGGTCCATAACTTGGTCTTGCAGCAAGGGGTACTGAGCCTTGCCTCTGGTAGCCTCATTGCTTTCTTGGTCCAGGAATCTGACAAGCTGACCTACCTCTCTGACTCAGATTGTGCTATCTGGGTCTTGGCCAAAGCCCTGGCTGACTGGCTGGGCCTGCACTCTGTTTTGCTTCATACCTTTTGGCTGAAGTGAAAGGTACCCTATCCGTGAATGTGGTTGCCACCTTAGAAGACCACCACTGCACACAACAGGCCTTCCCCAATGGCAGCTCACTAAACAAACACCCTCTATCACAGCCTGTTTCTCTGGCCGTGGACAGCAATGAGAATGGCGGGCCCAGCACTCTGCTGTCCCTCCCTTTGTTCAACGAGAACAGTGGTGAGATCCACCTTGAGATCCTGTCTCAGAAGGCACTTTACACATGGACCATCAAAGTGCATCATGTCTGTGTCCTTGCCATCTGTCCTGACATGACATGGAGGTGGTGCCTAGTGGCAGCAACACCAGAGAAAGCCTACCTTGCACCATGTGCAAGTTGCCCATCACCAAGAGAACTTGCCGTCTCCAGTGGTGGCTGCTGCATGGGGCTTTGGCCATGGGCTCTTTTGTCCACCACTTTGATCCAGTGGCCGCCCTTTGTGTGGCAGAGGTAAAAGAGACTGTCTGTGATGCTGTCCTGAACTGCTCCTGCCTGCAGACACTTTTTTCTGATTTCAGCACCCCCTTTCACATGCCAGATGTAGACTTCTCTGAAACTGTGTACAGTACATCTCTATTCTGTACCAAGCAGCTAAGGTGAATGTGATCTACCTGGCCAATTTCCCATTGGACCAAGCCAAGAAGGCAAATCTGAAAACCAGCCCACAGGGACTGGCTCCATTGATGCCTTCCAACTCATTGACTTCCTGGTGCAGGTGTGTCATGTTTGAATTTGGCCACTTCACCTTGCAACAAAATGTGGACCAGTTTGTTGTGCTGGGCCATCAAGGGGGCCCTCTGCAAGGTGGAGAAATGGCCCTACATGTGAAACCCAATGAGGGGCGTAGGGGAGGGGTTTTCAATCTCTAGTGACATGATGTTTTTTGTCATTGACAAGTGTTTCATTCTCAGTTCCTGGGAAGGCCACATACCTTTGCACTTTCACCACTTATTTGTAATGTTTGTATAATAAATGTTAAAGTCAAAAGTGTCTCTCTCCCCCTAATTCTTTCCCATCTCCCCCCACCCACCCCTGCACTTCTTATATATCTCCACAAAAAATTTTGGTTTTGACAGATCAGTATTTTTTTTATGAAAGTAGATTTCATTGACTACTTGTAGTACTTGAAATAAGAGAACTACTTGTCATCATACATACTCCTATTGATCGGGTGACTTTTAAAGATATCAGTCCCAGTATGAAATTCAGAGTTAATAAGAGAGAAAGAAATTAAGGGCAGGATTTTTGCAGACACAAATAGCTGTTGGATGACAAAGCCTCATTCTGGTTTTTGTTATCTTTTAAAAGACATCTGATCAGTAGATGAATTGACATTCAGTGCATATTGAGGACCTAACTGCCTTCTGTGCCTTTGAAAAATCTCCCTCTGAATTCTTTGGCGTATACATTATACAAATACAAAAGAAATAATACAAAAAGATTTAATTTGGGTAGCAACAAATGTATATAATCACCTACAGTGTGTAAAATCAAGAAAGAAGTTAAATAAAAACAGTCATTTCTTAAAAGGCAAGTAACCAATGAAGAAAATCCATATAGATTGCTTAATTAATCTACATAACAGTTTGTGGGAAATATTTGTTTTTCCTCTATAACTTTGTGCCATCTAATTTAGTATCTTTAATTTTTAGAAAAATGCCCTTTCTAGTAAATTCTTAAAATTCATCCATCCTTTAAAAAAAAAAATCTTGAGGTAATGAATGTGAATGGAAATGAAGAAATTACATCAGTAATGTAAGGCAGTGTCTTTTATTCAACTCCAAATGTGAATGTGCACCTAGCTGATTATGTGCTCAGAAGCAATTAATTAGGGGCAGTATAAACCCCCAAAGTCCCTCTACTGGTATTTTTCTCCCTAAAAAAGGGAAAAGAGCCAGAAACTCCACATAGTCTTTTGGGGACAGCAGTGTTGGTGTTGATTTGGAAGCTGATCGAGTATTAAGCCCTTGGCAATATTTAGCACTGAAATAGAAATACAAAGGTGAAAAAAAAGTTGGTGAATTATTCTCCGTGAAAAACTCTCTTCCCATGCAGGCACAAGTCCAAACTATCTCAAGTTTCTCAGGCTTGCAGATTTGAAGCTTCTAAATGTTTATGTGGGATCTGCACATAACAAGTCGTCAGTCTCAGAAATGGAAAGGAAGCACGGGGCTGTGAGTCATGAAACGTGGAATCTATCCCTGCTTCATCACCGACTCTCCGTCACCTTCCTCTAGGCATCCATGCACCAGGCTGTCAGGCAGAGGGGCACAACCTTTCGGAAGCCAGAATAGGGATGGGGAAAATCCCATTCTTAAGTGGTTATTCAGATAGGCAGTTATGTACTCTCTGTATGTTTACCATTTTCTTTTCTGTGCTTCACTCGTTTTCCTCACCTGCAAAAATGCTGGAAAGCTGAAAAGATGCAAAAAGAGCCATTATGGATAAATGTTGTAAATAAGAGAAGTCAGTTGGAGATTAAGGCTGTGCTTTCTCAGGACTTCTCTCAGGTACTAAATCTCGTTTTGCCAATTAGGAACACATTTTGGTCACCTCATTCAAACCAAGGAAAGACATACTTCACACTATGCTTAATTTATCTACTATCATCCTGCCAGCGTGGGTTCATTGAGCTTTGTCTGAATGTTGCTGTTCCATCTTCTCCAAGATGGATGGCATGTCTGATTCCCTGACAACAGAAAACTGTCTTCCTTCACTAATAGGTGAACCGTTGCTTCCAGTACCGCCATGCTGCTTTGTTTGTTTTGAAAACAAGTCTAAAGGATGTAAACTGGATGTCCTTTCTGCTGCTTCCCTGTCATTTTGTTTCGTATTTTTTCCTTCAGGTTAGTGAAAAGCCTGTGGATCCACCCTTTATGCTTTCACTTTTCTTGAGGATAATAAGAATAATGTACTATCCTTTGGAGACTATTAGTTTGCGCTAGTTTTAATTTAGTGAACATTTTGAGACTTTTCCTTCCCAAAAGTGTCCTCAGGAGTCTATTTTGGCCCAAGCATAGCACATGGAAGAAAGCATGGGTAAAACTAGCCACTTTGACTGTAGGACATGACATCCTTATGGCATACGACTCTGTAGAAAAATCACTTGCTGTTTCTGGATATAATGGGCAAATTACATTTTTGATGATAGTGATAAAACTACTAAGCATATTACTCTGAGTTCCTAAATATTGTGATTATCTGTTTTATATGAGACTGAGTCTTTTCCTAATACCTGGTGAGAGATGCACATCCTATAGATGTATTTCTTTTTTGTCTCGTGTGCCAGAAAAAAAATGGAATTCACAGACAGGAAAGAGATGAAAAGAATCAATTGGCAAGTATTATAACTCCAGCAAATCAGTAGTAAGTTAGACATTAAGTTTCAATATTGCATAACTATACACTCTAACCTCACGCACATTACAGTATACTTATGCAGAACATAATAGTATCTATTGTAGAGGCAAAAACATCAGATCCAAGTGCCGAATTTTGTAAAAGACAATAAGGTTTTCTGCAAGATCTCTCTGCCTCCTGGCTCCTTTTTCAGGTTGCAGATCTGTATGTTAGGTGAAAGGGAAAACATTAACAAATCTTTTGCTAGTTGAGTGGTATTTGCAGAAACTAGGAAGTATATAATTGAGCAAAGCTTGATTATCAGTTGAGGGTATGTTCTTGTATATGCAGGAAGGAGGTGACACTATAGCATATATTTCAGATGGTTCATATCTGTAATGTACAGTATGCCTTTTTAAATCATAGCTCATTTACAGAAATATAATCACAGTTGTTCAGAACTGAAGAATGACCTCTGAGAGCAAGGATATATAATTATTGGGAGCGGGAGTTATGCTAATCATTTGGGGGTTTTTAATAACAAAAAATGCTAAGTTTTCTTCATCTACATTATTCACGACTTCCAATTTTTACATATTAATGATAGAACAACCTAAAAAGAGCAGTCAGAATACTTTGTCATTTTTCCTCCTTTTTGTTGTAGGCTGAACAGCTGTAAAAATGATACCTAAACCAGCTGTTCCCCCAGAAAATCTAAGATTAGAAATACGGATTTATATGCACATAAGGTTTATCCTTCATAATAAAATATTTTAATGTGCAAAACTAGATAAAAGGGTTTTATTTTCTGTGGGTTTTAGTGGAGATCTAATTAATGTTGGTATAAATGTAGTAAGAAAATAGATTTTCTCTATTTGCGTTTCCTTTGCTTCATTCTGCAAAATGTAGAAAGTATACTTTAGCTGATGGGTTTTTAGAAATGATGGTTACCCACAGTTCTCAATGCCTGTGGGTATGTGTGGTTTTCCTTTAATCCTTTTAGACTGAGGTAATTGTGCAACAGTGTTGTGACATGCCTTGGCTCTGGATGTGGCCTGGGTGCACCTCTGCTCTTGCACCTTCAGGGTGCTCCAAACCCCTCTCTGTCATGCTCAGCAGAGATGTACCGGGGCCAGCTCAGAGAGAGAGGGAGACTTTGGCCTGTGGCACCTCAGCCTCACCTGTCTCCCCCAGGCTTTGCCAGCTTTTAGCAGAGTGCATTTTGCCAACTAGAAGATGATTTTTGTCCAGTCGTGTGCTCAGAAAAGACAGACCCCTCCTCTATAAAGAAGGTCTGTCTGTATAGCCAAGTGCTCTGGATTGACAGCTAACAATGACAACAAACGAGTTCAAAAGATAGCAAAAATCACGATTAAGAAAAGAGTAAATCGAAGAAATCAGTAATTATAAGTTGAGATAGAGATATAAGAATACACAAACAAAAAAAGATATCAAAGCAATAATCTGTTCTTACCTTGCAATTTAAATCCAAGACTGCAGTTCTTACCCAGCTCAACAGATAACAAGCAGCTTCTCCCTCTGACCTTTTTGCCAGGGCCTCCTGCAGTTTTTCCTGCCAGCTTGCTTTACTCAGCCTCTGGCTGAGGGATTCCAGTCTCTCTTGTACCCCGAAAAACTAAAGATAAAACCATGCTCTTGAGGCAGGCTTAACTACAGTTGCTTATCTGGTTATTCACATAAGTCACCTCTTGGATTCTCGGGGGGGCCACACTACATATACAACTTCCTGCCCCCCTGCCCGCAAATATAAGGATGATAAGGCTGAACACAGCTTGATGCTGCTTATCCGTAGAGCTCACATGTGCCATATCAAAAAAGCAAGCTCAAGAAAACATGCATGATATACCATGAATTGAATGCATCAGGTTTGGGAGAAGTATTTTTTAGGAGATACTTCCACAAGCTACATGAAGATGTCTACTTCCTTCTGGGAGAATTGCTGGGGTTTTGGTTGTAGCCACATTGGTCTAAGGACATAGACAGGCAAGATTCTTTGAGTAGATGTGATATCTTGTATTAGACCAGCTGAGTACTTGGAAAAAAGTTCTTAGCAAGCTTTTGGGTTCAATCACTCTTCTTCAGGCATGGGGATGCTCTGCTTCTCTCAGAGCCTTAAAACAGCAGAGACTCCCCATGCCTGAAGAAGGGTGATTTCCAGCTACTCAGGTGGTCTAATAAAAGATATCACATTTATTCTAAGAACCTTGCCTGCCTTTTGGGAGAATTGCCATTCTCCTGGTAGAAAACAAGTGTGCAGATGTTCAAGGTGTTTCCCCTCAAATAAAAATGGCCACTCTGGGAGAAAAATAACGCAAGAACAACCAAGGTTAAATCTTTCCTGGGAGAGTTTATTGTGGGAGACTGAATATCTGCATACCCTCCTCCCCTTCCCAGCCCCAGCTTAACTTCTTCTGGGGACCAGGAGGAATGGAGCCAGGGGAAAGGCTCCTGTGCCTTCCTGAGACTAATCGGGAGAGGCTTCAGGGACAAGTGCTCCCATGTCTATCCTACAGACTGGAAGAGGATAAACAGGGATCAGCTGCCATCTGCTCTCTGCCTCCTTCTCACACCCAAGTTCTCAGTGTGAGAAGCAGGTTGGAGATTTGCCATCTGCTCAGTGATTGAAAAGATGGCATGCCTGGCAGCCATCTTATCCCTTGCTGCTCAGCTAAGTGGTGGGAGCTGCAATTTAATAGCCAAAGCAGCCAGGGGTTCAGCTTTGGAGAAAGCCTCTGCATGCCTGCAGCCCAGCTCTAGGTCAGCCCAGAGAAGCACTAGTTATGGCACATTGTTTTAGCCCTGGATCTGCCCAAAGGAGTGCAAAGGGCAGGGAGTACTATCCTGTAGCAGGAACTAGGAGGGTTCCCACCATGGAAGAATGTCCCCTCCCCATCCCAACCAATTAGCTGATTGGCAGGATAAAGGAGCGTTTTCCTGGAGCTGGAAGCCTCCCAGGGCTGCCCCTTTCCCAGGCATGGGATGGGGAAAACCTGTCAATTAAAGGGTTCCTCTAAGGGTAGGGGTGCTCATGCGGGAGTCCTCTAGTGCTTCTGGCTGAAAAGCTTCTGGGCTGTTTTTCCACTGAAAAACCTTTCTTGCACTAGAAGTGAACATCTATATACAGTCATAGTTTGACCATAGCTTGGCTTCATAATAGCAATAAGTTAGACATAGGTTAATTGCACTGCTATGAATTACATTTAAAAGAAGACTCTTTTAAATACAAACACTCTTTATTTCCTCTTTTCATTTTATTTGTACAAATATCTCCATTACTGACTGCTGTGTAAGTAGACAGAGATAGTTAGCCATTTAAGTCTGAAGTCGGGTAGAAGGCAGATATGCACCTTATAAACTAAGTAAATCAGAGTTCTGCAAGCTTTTGTAAGCAATATCTTACTTCATCAGATGCCATGAAGGTAACTAAATAGAAAGCAGTGATTAAATCATAAAAGGTAGGGGATGGGAACATCAAAGGTAGGGGAGGGGAACAAAAGGAGGGAGCACTACTGAGGGAGGCAAAGTGCATAAAAGAGAAAAACAAATTAGTTAACTCATTGAGAGACATGGGTTACAAAAGTTAATCCAAGTAATGGGATAAGAATCCACAGTTTTCATTTAGACCAGTGTTTCTCAACCTGTGGGTCACAACCCAAAAGTGGGTCGCAAGAATATATAAAAGGGTCGTGAGCAAACTTGAAAAATGGATTCTCCTTTAAAGGAGAAAAATGAGGGAAACCGTGGCTTTTCCCTAGCAGGCTGGCAGAGTTCATGCCTGTGAGGGGCCGCCTGCATGCAGTAGCTGTTGAGTAGATCCGCCTTCTTTGCGTCTGCTGTTAGGAGTTCCCCTGGCTTGTTAACAGAGGACCCACCGCCTGATTGGTCCTTTTGTGGCCAACATACTTATAGAATATCTTCTTATTGTCCTTAACCTCCGTTGCCAGGTGTAGCTTGTTCTTTATCTTTGCCTTCCTGACTTTGTCCCTGCAGGTTCTTGCTATTTCCTGATAGGCTTCCTTAATGACCTCCTCATTCTTCCATTGCCTGTATGCTTTCCTTTTTCATTTGACACATTTTAGAAGCTTCTTGTGCAGCCACATTAGTCTCTTGCAATTCTTCTTGTACTTCCATCACGTTAGGGCATTTCCTTGTTGGACTTCCAACTCTGTGCTCTTTAGAAACATCCAGCCCACCTGGGCACCTTTAGCCTTCAATCTATCCTCCCATGACACAGTGACACCTTGGGTCAGATGAAATCTGCCTTTTTGAAATCTGGAGTCATAGAATTTCAGATCCTGAGACAGTTTTCCTGACCTTATGCTTTCCCTATCATATTGACAGTAGAGTATGCAGGTCATGGCATATATGATATTGGTAGACAAGCAGGTGACTGAACCTCAGATGTTATAATCCATGTTATTTGGTCCAGTGATGATGAAAGGGCACAGCTAGCATCTGCGTTTACAGCAAAGTCTGGTGCCTTGGTGTGAATAAGAGTTAGGTTTCTGTTGCTGGCGAGTTGCCATTTGAGGTCATGGAGCTGTCTTTAACCCAGGGGAGTTGCTTCACTCCTGTCACCCTTGTCTATAGGGCTTTAGATGCATCTCCCACTGCATCTTCATTGTCTTTTACAAGTCCTTCCTCTAATCAGCTCTTGTTCAGGCAGAGATGGATGCAGGGTGAGTCCTTCGTGAGTCAGACAGGCTGCACAGTGTGCCAGGGTTCCCCAAGAACACAGAGCTGAGAGGTAACACTTGTTATATGTAAGATGTTATAGGATGAATAAAAAATGATTTATGGATAATTTCTTGTTCTTCCATTTCATATTCAAGTCACTTTTTAGAGTTTTATTTTTTAACAGCTACTCAAGTTCAGTGATAGACTGTCCAGGGAAGTTAATGTGTTCCACCACAGGTTTGTCTGTCTTTCGAGAATTGATATCAGATTTGTGTTCATTCTTTCTTTCATGTAGGGACTGATCCATGTCTCCTAGGTAAGCATAAGGGGGGCACTGCAAACAGGTGATGATATATAATGTTAGTAGAGGTGCAGATGAATGAACCTGGATGTTATCTTTTAGTCCAGTGATGATTTGGTTTGTGTTGAGAGGGGGCACACTTGCCATCTAGGTTCTTTGCAAAGCCTGGTGCCTTAGTGAATAGGAATTAAGTAGTTGATTTTATAATCCTTATATCCCTCAGTGGGTTAATTGATCCCTCAGTGGCTTTATCCCGTATGTTCACATCAGTTCACCTTCACCTTTATCAGCAGTGGCTCCTCCTCCTCTCCTTCCTATTTCCCTATCCTTTGTGTTTAAATTCCTTTCTTTTTAATATCCCTGCTCTCTGTAAATCCATTCATAGCATCCGAAGAAGTAGGTTGTAATCGAGAAAATCTCATGCCTCTCTGAAGGAGTTAGTCTGCAAGATACCACAGTGCTCTACCTTCTGATTGCTACATTTTGATGCATTTATTTTAGAAGTTAAAATACAAAAATAAATAATGTGTATAGCTTGATGCAGAAGTTATCATGGTAAATGCTTACTTTTATGGAATTGATAAGTAAACCATAGCACAAAAATTGACACAAATGGCCAGATTGCTCGGGGGTAGATAAGATTAATGCATGAGCCTTTAGGGAAATTTTCTTTCTATGTGCTTAAAACATCTGGAGGGTTTTTTCCTTTTCTTTTTTCTGCTTGGATAATAGTCCACTTTGCATCTGGAATATCTGTGCATTGAATAATAGCTGGGTTGTTTCAGGCATGCAGGAAAGAGAATTTTAAAAATATATTCAAAAGTTAGTTCTGCACTTTTTTGATAAAAGTTCAAAGGAAAAAGATGCAAGCAGTAGGTAAAACTGATGAATAGGGGTACTCACTAGACATTTGCAAGTTATTTTGGGTTTTTATTTTGTTGAGTGGTTGGCAGTCACTTGTAGTTTCATGCTACAAGAAACAAACTATTTCTAGTCTTAATTTATTTATCAAACATCATTTGTTTTGTGTAATTTTGTGTAGTAGAATAAAGGGAGTAAATACTTTT
Source organism: Crocodylus porosus (assembly GCF_001723895.1). NCBI lineage: Eukaryota > Metazoa > Chordata > Crocodylia > Crocodylidae > Crocodylus > Crocodylus porosus. Next base: position 64,241,000 of record NW_017728907.1, on the reverse strand, counting down.
TTAGGTTACTTATTATTTGTAGTTATAGCTGTTACCGCTTTGTATTGGTTCATCTGGGGCACAGGTTGTTGCTTTCATTATGTATCAGTTTGCAATTTTATGGCTTTTGAAAATCTGGTCTGAGATGGCTTTACATAAAACCAAACAGTCTACCTCAAAATTACAGGATGACAGCATCACTTTTATCCCTGTATTTTTTAGCAGAAATGTAAGACTTTTGTTGCTGACCTGAATCTAGACTCCTCTTTTATTTGTATGTCTCTTAAGTTCAAAATATAGGTGGGTTTATAGTGATATCTTTGATTCTCCACAGGTCTTCCATGAAATGTATCCAGACCATGGCTTTTTGCTTTTTTGTCATAATGTGAGCTTCTGCCCCATTCAACTGAAGCTTTTCAAACTGTGATGGGCCCAGATTGTGGGTGATCCCATCACTGACAGTAATGGCAATCTCTCTGTGGTTTCCAACATAGTCACTGTTTTCAGGTTTGAGAGATTTCACATTGTGGTCAGTACTGCAGTTCCTTTTTGTTGGAGGGGGGGAGCGGCGGGGGTGGTGGTCCATCTCTAGGCTATAGACCTGAGATTCCAGCCTGTCATGAAGCATGTTATTTAAATTAGAGCAAATCCATCATTTTGGTTAATCTTTTAAAAAACTAGCACAAATCCAACAAATGCATATGTCTTTTCCTCCTGTCTGCTGAAACTGAAATCTTAATGACCATCAGTGGCTTCAGAGGAAAATGTAAATGCAGATAGGAAGATGTATGTAGGATCTGTACAATCTTCCTATAATACGCTGAAGACAGAGCAGAGTAGCTTTGCCTCCTGATGTATTTAGGAAACCGCGTGAAGTACAGTACTTTGATATGTTGTTTGTTGCTTCCTACGATTCTGTCTTCTGCATCAGGGGTTGGCAACATATAGCCCATAGCTCTGCCTCCGGTCCACAGATCTGGAGGGCTTTGCTGCACACACTTGCCACTGCTTCTCCCAGACCCTATACTCCCTGGTTGTGTGTGGATTCAGCTTCCAGTCAATGGGAGGGCTGCACTGGGGTTGGAGAGCTATAAACTTCACCCACACTGCCTCTGCTTTTCTCAGCCTGCTCTCTCCCCCCCTGCTTCCCAGTTTCAGCATAGGCACAGCTGGAAACTGCATAACCCTGCTACAGTTCCCCACAGGCTGGAAGCTGCATCCATGCTGCAGCCAGGGGGAGGGGGATGCAAAGCGGGCACAGCTGGAATCTGCAAGGCCCTGAAACAGCACCTCGGCCTATGCCAGGATCAGGCAGCAAGAAGCTGTCGGGGCAGAGGGAAGCAGAGAGAAGCAGCAGCAATGCAGACACATTTTGAAGCTCCCCAGCCCTTGTGCAGCCTCCCACCGGCTGGAAACCAAACCTTCATGCAGCCAGGGAGCGGAAGTTAGCGGGGACTAGAAGTAGCTCTGGCATGGGCACAACGCCCAGCATCTGGCCTCAGCACAAGTGCAGAGAAAGCACCTCTGCACTCTGTCACTGCCACCTGACCTGCATCTGACTGGAACAGGGTTGCTTTGGCCCAAGGCTTCATAAGCGTTGCTGACCACTATGACTGCTACATTTTTTGTCCTCATCATTGCTGGGTATCTGATTGCTGCCATTATGATTTTTTTTACAGCAATAATTGGAATGCTGACCAAAAATCACTTGTATGCAGCACCGCTTATTTCTCAGGGGCTATTTAAACTACACACTCGTTCCTGTACATAGCTGTCAGTCATTGTACCTCATTCTCTCAGCATGCTTCTTTCTTGCCTATTTACAAGAACCACATGTGCTAGTATTTACTGTCTTTACGTTAGTGTTGAAGTGACTTTGTTGCCGTGATGATCCAGGAAAGATGCGAGAGGCAAGAGTTTTTGTGGGTGATATCTTTTACTGAACAAACTCTATGGTTAACATAGACTTAGAGAAGCTTCTGGGTATCATGATACTTTTCCTTCCGTTTCTGGGAAAGAAACAGGCACAGCAGAGCTAAGTAGATAGAACAATGGAAAACCCATCATGTAAATAAAAACAAAATGCAAGAGAAATTATCAGGAAACCATCAGGCAAGAGAGATGTTGTAAAAAAAACCTGATGAGCGGAGAGCAGAAACTTTCTGAATGGCCATTATCACTTGTGGAGTGCATGGATTACTGAGTATCAGATTATAATGGACCAGGAAGGCACTGTGTGTGCGCCTTGTTACACGTAACAGTTCACACGTGCTAAATCGATTGGGATGCTCTGCAGTACTGAAGTTAGAATGTGCTCTGAGCAATCGCATTTTAAGGGTTAATACAGTCTCTGACTTGCCCTGTCAGTGGGCCAGCAAGCAGGGGCATGGCCAAGAGCCAGGATCCCTGGGTTGTCTCCCTGCTGTGGAAGGGACATTGCGGTTAACACAGGCTGTGCCACCATCTGCCTGCTTGGGAATGCTGTCCCTGGCCATGGGTAATTCCCCTATACAATACAGCAGCCTCAAGCAGGCACCCCGCAACCCCATGCTCCCACCCGGCCACATTACCATCTGCATGCTTAAGGTTTCTGTGCTGCACGTGTCTCACCCATGGCCAAGATCAGCAGCTGGCTGCAGGGGCAGGTGCACCATCATTGGGCCGCAAGCAAGGCTGGACTCTGGACCAGCAGGGCCAGCACCTGTGGACTCCAGACCAGTGAACTCTGGCTATGGGAATCCCTTGGATCCCCCACTGTTACAGGGGCATGGGAAGGAAAAGTCCTCTGCACACCAGTCCATTGCCACAGCAGGCAGTGTACCCAGAAGGGTACCTCATTGTCCTGGCATCTCTGCGCTTGTTCTTTGGGGCAGGGAGCCTGGGATCATGTGCAGCTTCCCTCTCTCAGCACCCCTGCCTAGTACTGTGGCTTCCTCAGAGGTCTGCTGTAAAGTCTGCCCTGCCAGAGGAGGACCCCACTCCATCATCTCGGAGACAATGGGATAAGCCTCTGGAACCAGCTGCACATCACAGCTCCCAGGCCAGTGCTGCAGTGTAAGCACAGGAACCCACCTAACTCTGGGTATGGACCCTGTGCCCGGCCTGTATGCATGGGAGTGGGGCCCTGGGGCCATCAGTGTGGGCTCTGGGCATAGCAAGCAGTGGGAACAGCCCTATGGCCCTGATCCCACAGGTCTGAGTGGTAGGCGTGCAGCATGCGGGCAGTGTGGCTCCCCAGCTCTTGGACTGGCCAGAGCATCAGAGTTTAGGAGGACATATTGTTCACATGGCGGGGGTGAGGGGACTAGGAGAAGTGCTTCCTGGGATACTGAGGGCCACAAAGTGCTCATTCGATCTCCATGGAGTAGACTGATAGTGCAACATATGCTACCTGACAGCAGCCAGAGATGCTCCTCGCTTGAAGTGCCATAACTTTGTGATGCTCTGAGCACACCTGGCATGTGTTTCCTGTTTTAACATGAAGATGCTTGTATTGTAAGTGTACATGCCAGAGGTAATATGTAACAATGCCCTAAGTTAAATCCCTAGTTCTTAGTGTCCAACAGGCTAATGATTTTTCGTTCCCAGGCTCGTCTTCTGCAGGTATTCTGTGAAAACCTCTTGAGCAGAAAAACTAGGAGGTCAGACATGGAGTGATTTTTTTTTCTTGGTCTGAAAAATGTTCTTCTACCTGCGTTCTAATGTCTGTCCTTTATCTTGTTTTGAGTGATAATTCATTATGGTACATATGTTTAGTCTTCTTCCATCTACATGAGGGCATTTACTGCACTGAATGAGGTATACTACACTCTGGGATATACACATGTATGGTCCGTGGATTCTGGTGGTTTTATTGTGGAGGGAGTTGATTGTTGTGGCAGTAGAGATGAGTTGACAGGTCTTGCATTTATTATTGAGGCAAGGCTGGGTCCTATTGGGTGCCTGTTGATCAGCGGGATGTTTTCTGCTACTGATGTGTTGAGCAATGTTGGAGGCTCTCTGAAGGCTGGAGTGGGAGTGATGGCTGGGAATATTTCTATCAAGGTCTGGTCTTTTTTTGAGTATAGGCTGTAATTGTTTGATAATCCTTTTTATAGGTTTGAGTTTCGAATGGTAGATGACAATCAAGGGTTATCCTAACAATATCCTGAAATGTGTTAGGTACACTCCTCCTTCCTTTGTATTGATTTTTTTTTTGTCTCCTTTAAAACTGCTGTCTCTCACTCAAAAACATCATGCATTTCAGTAACATACATTTTGTGCCCTGGTTTTTTTTTTTCTGAGAATGATTCTAGGGTCTTTTTCCAGTGAACTGTCATAGTGGAAGACCTGTGGGATCATTCACATCACAGCTGTTAACTTTTGAACATAAAAAAATAGATGCATAAAATTGACTCAGACAAATAAGATCTAACACCTGCAGATCGGCAAAAAATTTGTTTTATATTACAGTGGTACATTGAACTCAGAGTTTTAAAAAAATGCTCTTCCATATTTAATGTAGATTTTTTTCTTAAATAGATTGCTCATCCCTAGCAAAGCCACATGATCCTGGTGCATATCAGTTGTTTGTTTTGTGTTCTGCTTATAGTTGTATTTTATTTCATTCTTTGTTTTGTAAGAGCACTTTAGCAATCGAATTAGGATTAGAGCCCCCTCGTAAAAGGCTCAATACACAAATCAGTTGCATCCATAATGATAAAAATCTGTGTAGCCATAGGAGTTGAGCTTTTTGCAGGTGTGAGCAAACTTTCTAATTTAGCAGCTCTGGAGTAGTAATAATATTTTTAAATTGATCCGAGGCCTTTCTGTCCCAGTTTCCTAAGGCTCGTTCATCTACTTCTGCTGTGGGAGAGTATAATTATGTCCATTTAGCAGGTTAGGACTCTGAGGCACAGAAAAGCAGCCTGACTTGTACAAGGTCATAGAGTCGGTCTGAATTTTCTTGCGTACTGAGTTAATGGTTCAGAGTCACAGCCCTCTGAATTAGTCTGTATGGTAAGCCCTTTTCCCTTCTTATTCTCTTCTCCTAACGTGGTGCATAGTGTCACCCACGCAGGCGCACTGTCATTCTGCCACCGTTGCTCTGTTTTGGCAGCGAGATATGTCTCTGCTGTTGAAGGCCAGGAGACAGGTGAGGAAATGTAAGGCTTCTGCCTTCATCTTAACGCTGCCTGTTGTACTGTGTAACAGGGACTGAGAGAGTCAAGAGAAGGAGCAATGAGAGGTAAAGGGATGAAATGAAATTAGCTGTCTACTCACCGTCTGTAAAAGTTACCCCTTGTAGCTGGGAGGAGGAACTGCAGTGAGATCTTGCCCACTCCCTGCAGCCCTGCTGTATGTTTCAGCCGAGGTGAGTGATGACAAGGCCAGTCTGCAACTGTCGCTCCAGATCAGTGACTCTTGGCAGGGATGTGAATCAGCTGGTAATTCAGATGACAAAACAAGTTGAAGAGAGAGCACAGGACTCTATCTCCTGGTGTCAGGGAGAGTTAGTTCTGTATATTCTCTGTAGGAGGCAATGGGTTCACAGAGCTTGCATTTGTCATTTCCCGCATTTTAGTCACTGATGGAAGAGTTGCAGTACAACGAGAACTGTGCAAATGGCTGATTTTTACAGTTTGCAGACCAAAATGAAAAATAATTGGGAGGGACCCCAAACACTAGGACTGTAGGACTAGCAGGTACCTCCAGGACTACCAACCTCAGTCCCCTTAAATTGGCCGGACTCGCACAAACCAAACAAAACTGGGGAAGGACCGTTTTGATGGGAAAGCTGAAAAAAATAATTCAGGTATATTTTGGTGGAAAATATTACTTTAACAAATGGTAATGTTTCATTTGGAAAATTGTACTTGTTTTATATCAGCCTTTAAAACACAGTACATTTGCTTGACTTGGCAAATAATTTCACGTGCCCCCAGTCTGCATTTTCAACAACAGCAAAAAAAAATAAACTGGAAAATTTTGTGGCGCTCTAATTGCTGTCTCCCATCGCAAGAGGGAGAAGAAGCCGTTTAGGGTGCAAACAAGTGTAGTTCCTGGGTCTAACTCCTGGCAATTCATAGAGAGTGCCACAAGTTAAACTAATCCTCCCAACCCAGTAGATGTTACCTTTTGGATTGGGAGGGCTCCAGTTTAGATCCCAGGAGAGGCTGCATCAGCCAGCCTCTCCCCCTAGCTCTGCCCCCATCTCACAGCTCTGCTGTTGTCTCTCAATGGGAGGGAAGTCTATTCTGGGGTTTTCTCAGCCCCACTGGAGTCAGAGGTGGGTAGATTGGAGTCCCAACCCCCAAGGTGAAGGACTCCAATCTACCCCTGCACTTTCCCCCCCACACACACCCCCTCACCCTAACAGGGCTGAGAAAACCCCAGAATGGACCTCCCTCCCATGCCTTCTCCCCCTTCCATCCGGAGCCGGCAGCTGGGACCGGGCTGTGCTGCAGCCAGAGCAGCCAGAAATTAATGAAGGCGCTCCACTTCAGAGCATCTTCATTTGAACCCTCATGCAATGAGGTTTAATTTGTTGCACGATTGAAGAGCTCTGCAGCCTTGATCTTCTGTTTGGGCGCAGCTCAAGAGCACTTTCAAAGGGCCAGTCACACAACAAATGACATTTCTGTCTATGCCCTTAAAGCGTGAAAATACTGCTCATAGTGAGAAAAGGCCGGGGACAAGGAGTGTGTAAACCAAGGCAGAAAAGAGGCTGAGTAGCACTAGTGAAAGCAGAAATAACCTGTCAGCAGAGCCTGAGTACAACAGAGAGAACTGAGTTGCTTCGGAGGCAGGAGGAGGGGCAGAAACTGAGCAGAAAAGAGTCAGAGCGAAGGATATGGCAGAAGGAGGGAGGTGGGGGGCTACACAAAGCACAGACCTTACATGCCACTGCGTGGTGGCTGTCAATGCTGATTTCGTAACTGGGAACCTCGGAATGGTTACGTAAAGGGCACATGAGAAAGACTGTGAATAAAACCTCTTTCTTTGATTCCAGTAAAGACCATCCATGAACCCATGGTCATAATCATCCCCTTGTACAGTGCATACATTGTGTCAGGAAGAGGTTATCCGAGGATCCTATGATACAAAAATTGGAGGAGAGGGGATGCAGGGCTATGTTATCTGTATTTAGGGTGTGAGATAAATCTTTCTTTTCAATCCATGCTTATGGATTGGAGAGTGAGTATT
>NW_017728907.1:64207577-64233736 GCF_001723895.1 Crocodylus porosus | reverse complement strand
GGCGCTCTAATTGCTGTCTCCCATCGCAAGAGGGAGAAGAAGCCGTTTAGGGTGCAAACAAGTGTAGTTCCTGGGTCTAACTCCTGGCAATTCATAGAGAGTGCCACAAGTTAAACTAATCCTCCCAACCCAGTAGATGTTACCTTTTGGATTGGGAGGGCTCCAGTTTAGATCCCAGGAGAGGCTGCATCAGCCAGCCTCTCCCCCTAGCTCTGCCCCCATCTCGCAGCTCTGCTGTTGTCTCTCAATGGGAGGGAAGTCTATTCTGGGGTTTTCTCAGCCCCACTGGAGTCAGAGGTGGGTAGATTGGAGTCCCAACCCCCAAGGTGAAGGACTCCAATCTACCCCTGCACTTTCCCCCCCACACACACCCCCTCACCCTAACAGGGCTGAGAAAACCCCAGAATGGACCTCCCTCCCATGCCTTCTCCCCCTTCCATCCGGAGCCGGCAGCTGGGACCGGGCTGTGCTGCAGCCAGAGCAGCCAGAAATTAATGAAGGCGCTCCACTTCAGAGCATCTTCATTTGAACCCTCATGCAATGAGGTTTAATTTGTTGCACGATTGAAGAGCTCTGCAGCCTTGATCTTCTGTTTGGGCGCAGCTCAAGAGCACTTTCAAAGGGCCAGTCACACAACAAATGACATTTCTGTCTATGCCCTTAAAGCGTGAAAATACTGCTCATAGTGAGAAAAGGCCGGGGACAAGGAGTGTGTAAACCAAGGCAGAAAAGAGGCTGAGTAGCACTAGTGAAAGCAGAAATAACCTGTCAGCAGAGCCTGAGTACAACAGAGAGAACTGAGTTGCTTCGGAGGCAGGAGGAGGGGCAGAAACTGAGCAGAAAAGAGTCAGAGCGAAGGATATGGCAGAAGGAGGGAGGTGGGGGGCTACACAAAGCACAGACCTTACATGCCACTGCGTGGTGGCTGTCAATGCTGATTTCGTAACTGGGAACCTCGGAATGGTTACGTAAAGGGCACATGAGAAAGACTGTGAATAAAACCTCTTTCTTTGATTCCAGTAAAGACCATCCATGAACCCATGGTCATAATCATCCCCTTGTACAGTGCATACATTGTGTCAGGAAGAGGTTATCCGAGGATCCTATGATACAAAAATTGGAGGAGAGGGGATGCAGGGCTATGTTATCTGTATTTAGGGTGTGAGATAAATCTTTCTTTTCAATCCATGCTTATGGATTGGAGAGTGAGTATTTTTAAATTGTTGGTATTGTCTTTGGTATTCCCTTGATAGCAAGAACAGCAAAGACAAGATTTCATTCCAGATTTATTTACATTGCCTGAATCTTGAATATGGTTACTTTTTCACACCCGAATTTTTTACTATTTATACCATCAACACTGTAAAGAAATATTAGTGGTGGCATACCCCTTATTAGTGGGGTATATTTTTACAAGACACTGAAAACAGAAATTGTAATTTGAAGGAGCATTTGTGCAAAATTCCCTGTGCATAGATTTTAAATGTTCTCATATGTTCACTGCCTGTAAATATATATAATGGGGAGTCCTATACAAGGCAAAGCCTTAAGCATGCACAATGTGATACAAATGATTAAATATTAAGCTGCTATCCTGTTTTATTTTTTCTGACAGGACTATAGAATAATAATTTTGCTTGATACTTATTTTGTATATTATTTTGAATATTGCTATGGAAAAATAGTTTTCCTTTAAAGATTGTATGTATGGAATAATATAATGTATCAAAGAAATATAACATTTCAAAAGGTTGATTTGAGGGTTATCAGAACTTGTTGCATTCACTTTTAGGCCTGGCCATTCATATATGAAGCTTATGCAATGGAAGTGAATATCACCCTGAGTGTATAATACTCACACAATGAAAGGATCTATGTATTAGATTAATGTCAAGAATATGGAAAAGGTAATACCTGAAATGCATTTTCTGCAGCTTTTAAAATATACTGACTTTTATTTTAAAAATTTATAGTTAACATGAGCACAGTAAATGTTGTCAGAAACATTAAATGAATGACCTATTCGGTTCTTTCAAGTATGAACTCATATACATAAAATTAATCTTTAAACATCTTATACAAATTGAAATATGACTCTTAGCCTTAATGTAATAAAGAACAAAACCCTTAAGTAGAATAAGCTATTATTATTAGGTAAGTTGTAATAGCTCAGATCTGTATAAGCACTCTGCTTCTGATTATAATATGTTAAAGGTGAATAAAGGATACAGAATTAATTAAGGACATCTGCAGTGGGCCAAACCATTTAAATCTCTTGTCCAAAGGGTTTACAGTTAAGCAAGATATTTTCATTTACTGTTGCATTCAAATAGTGCTTGGCTTACCTTGTCTGAAAGAGTCTCCTTTCCAAACTAAATCGGTAACCATTAATATACATGATCCATACTGAAAGACATTAAATAAAATTAACTTAATTAAGTGTCAAAGGTAATAAATGAAAACAGTTATGAGTTGAAAATTAATTCATATACGAATACTTGGATTCCAGTCTCATTATGGACCACCCTTCATTGCTGTAAAATATGGAAAATCTTACACTTGTTTAGAGATGAAAAATTGTATTTGAGACAGAGGTCAGAGGCATAACAAGTAGCGTTTGCACTCTGGGCAAACCCCGTGGAGCGTGGGAAGCATGGGTGGAAAGAGCACAGGAAGGGTTTGAGTTCCAAGTGTGGGGGGCAGTAAGCAGGGGAGGAGTGGGGGGAGTTTTACCTATGCTGGGGATTCAAAAAGTCCCCAACTGCTGCTACTACTGCTGCCGCTGCCACTGCCACCACCACTTCTGCCACCACCTCACCATGGTCTTTCCACCCTGGCTATTGCTGTTACAGCAGCAGGGTGGTGTCAGTGCACCCAGCTGCTGCTACAAGAGCAACACCCTGGGTTGCTTCTTATGCCAGGGTGCAGACTGTATGGGGGTGGAGGGTGATTCTGGCACCCCTCTTAAATTGGTGCCTGGGGCTGATGCCCCGTGGCCACTCCTAGTAATGCTATTGACAGAGGTGAAAAAAGGCTGTGTTCATATGAATGTTATGTTTTTCTGAGAGAGAGGTAGTTAGCCATGTTAGTCTGAAGTCAAGCAGAAGGCGGACTAGATTTGCACCTTATAGACTAACCAAATAAGCTTTCCTACACAGTAGCTTGCTTCATCAGATGCTGTGAAGGGACATTCCTTTAGATGCAATGAATCTAAAGGTGGTATGAAGGCTGTGCATCTCTTATTTAGTTAGTCTATAAGGTGTTTTTCTAATCTAATGGAATATGGTAAGTCTTATAATTCCAAGTGTGGACACCATTCTTCAGAATGAATACTGGATAGAACAGTCGCAGAATAAGAGCTTCCCTCATTTTGAGTAAGGGTATAAAAATCCAACCTATAATAATAAAATGCATGTTAGGGAGCAATGCATTCCAGTATATAATACATGTAAATGTCACTGTATGGCATATATATGAAAAACTGAACATAGCTGTTAAAATCCTTTCCTTTTGACGTAAGGAAAACTATTTCATGGGATATTAACCTAAAATGAGTATAACTGAGGAGGTTGTTGTACAAGGAACATTGATGATTAATAGCCATATTGCAAATTGTTAAGATTAGAGTAGGAATATACTGATACTATGTTTAAGTCAAATGGAATGAGTATCTTTCTCTGACAATAGTAAAACTCATTGCATTTTTTTTCAGTTCCTTGATTCTCCAGAGGACATTCTACTAAGTAGAATATACTTTTACACCTTCACAAATAATGCAGGCTGCGAACAGTAGTTCAACAAATATAAGCTTTCATGTGGAGAGCAGTTGCAGTTGTTATTTTATTCATTTCACAAATGGATCAGAATAAAATGTTTCAATATTTTAAGTTATTAGAAAATTAAAGGTTATAAAAACAATGTAAAAGAAATCCATCGGTTTTTCTATATCACATTTGTTTGGAAGAGTGGGTTGCATTTTATGTAACATTTGCACTATCTACTAAAAATGTACAATATAAGCTTTAAGGCATTACCTTCTGACATTTGCACTGTCAGTAAGAGTATCCAATATACATTTTCATTGCTACACATCAGCCTGGTATAAGGTTGGTCAGCTGGTTTGCCAAAGCATATACTTCATAATTCACTTTATTCACAATGTGGAATAGGTTATCCACTTACTATAAAAAATGGTATATAACTGTACCTCAATTTTGGGCTCACTGAAGGATTATAATATGGGTATTTCTTTTAATTAAAAGTTGGATCTCCCTTTAATGATTAATTTTCAGTTGCTGCTGTATGAAAATGGACCTTTTGGAAGGAAAAGTCTAACACTGCTAATCTTTTCTGTCAGTGGCCCGTCAGTATATGCCTGTTCTATTGCAAAGGTTCATAGCAAATTAGTTCTAAAAAAATTGCAGATAATGCAGATTTGAACTCCTGCGCTAACTAATGGGACTCGTATGGCCCAAAGTGCTGTTTATAGCACTGACTCAGGACTCTTCTTTTACAAGGCTTCTTTTAATGAGCTAGTTTATTTCTTAAGCTGTGTTAAAAACAGAGTCCACAAAATGGAAAAGAAAATCACAGCATTGGTGTTCCTTCTTAATGGTACCTTCATAATGTGTCAAAATGGCACTATCAACATCATTTACAGATGCTTTGGACAAGACATGGCTTTTGTTAATTAGACTCAACGACAATAGAAACTGAAGCCCACGTTTCTATCTGTGGATCTTTAAGATGGAAGTCTTTCTTATCTGTGTGTTTTAGATAATTTTCTTTTTCCTGACTGCAACTCCAGGATAGTTGGTAAGTAGAAAAAAACATATATTTTTTTTTCTGTCTGATCTTTTTGGACAGAGTATTTCTTTGTTTGTTAACACTGTTATTTTTTTTTTTATGATTTTTTTGTTTTGTTTTTAAAGCCCTTGATTAGTGGAGGATATATTTAATTTTTGTGTATGCAAAGATGAGTAGTTATATGCATCATTTTTTCCATATTGTTACCAATCTGATAGTGGAATTATACAATTGTAAACTATTAACATACATGGAGTGACTTGTGTTCAGGAAAGAGTCCAATAAAGATATTTTGTTTTCATACTCCTGAAATTTATTTCCTCAGAGAGGGGGAAACACAAATTAAGTACAGTAAGAGTGCCAGAGTTAAGGAGGCCAGTCTTTTAAACTGTCATATCATTTCAAGTTCATTATAACTACTAAACATTGTGTCTATAATGCAGATTGCCACAGGGAAAAGATTCAAAGAATAAAAATATGCGTGATGCTGAGGAATGAAAAAATGAATAAAAGTGGAGTAGCAAATCAGGACAAATTGTTACTCATGTGATTAACATTTCTGTAAGTACATTATTCCACAGTATGCAATAGGGTAAAACAGAGCAAAATTCCTCTTCTTTTATGCTTACTTTTTCTTTTGTGCTTGTGCTTTGTTTGCCAGAACAAACAAAGAACGGGCATGCCTTCTTCGAGGACAAGAAGGAAGTCACAAGGACTCCCAGTTTTTCCAAGTGGATCACAGATCAGACCTTACTTGGATCTTGACTTGCCTCTTTCTGTTCTTTTATTATAACATTTGAGGATGGAAATAAACTAGGCAACCCCAATTTAGAAAATATATAGTGATGTATCTGTGGGCTTTATCAATATACGACTGGTGTTCACAGGCTTTTCAAATAAGTGGCAATAAAACTTGCAGACCACACCAATACCATCCGGTGGTTTCGTAAGTGTATGAATTTGTACCTTTCTGCAGCTGTATAAACAGTAAACTACGTAGGAGTGCTGGAGAAGTTATAGTAACTACTTCTTCCTTAAAGAATATAAACAGGTTTATTTTGTTCTTTTGGCATCTTTTCTTTTGGGTGGTGTTCCATCACACCTTAACCCCAGAACGCTAAGCTGATTTGCCATAATTTAAAAGTACAGGCTAAGGTATTTGTAGGGGTTTTCCTTTGGACTTTCATTGTGTTAGAAAGCTATCATGATTCTTTTTTGTTTTAAATCAAACTTCTGCAAATGGTTAATGTATTAATGAGATAATATATGGTAACAAAATTGTTCGTACACATAAAGTACAGAAATTGTATCCTAACCAAACTCTTCTTTTGTGAAAGCACTGCAGTTATGTAATGTGTCAGATAGATTTATATTGAAACAGGCAGTTTTGTAAATGTATTCTAGTACACATACATTGTCTGAAACAGATGACTCACCTGAGAAGAGTAACTTCCATTCCATCATCCCAATTGACTTCTGCTTCTACCTCCCTGTATATGTGTGGACACACACACATGCCTGTGCACGTGTGCGTGCACATGCATACACATACAATATCTGCCATAGATCTGCTTCTAATGCCTTACAAGCTTGGCTCAAAGTTTCCATTTACAAATGTTAAACCAAACCAGGAGATATCTGCTCCTGATGTTTACATTATATAGCTTCTGTATGATGGGCAGTGAAATCTTAATTATATCCACAGTGGAGATTAAGGGAAGAAACTTAGTTCATGAGTGATGAAGTGGCTAGTGGGTCATAATGATATGAAAAATTTTATGTGCAGATCAAAATGTCTTTCAAGTATTTATACTGCAACCATCATGACAATATCTAAACTTCAGTATGGCCAAGACATTTTCATTAACACAAATGTGAAAAAATGCCTGACACATTTGTAAAGTGAGTTTTTTGGCAACATTTTCCTCTATTATTGAAAAAATGCAGGTTTTATTTCTGCTATCTTTTCCAATTTTTTTTTCATTTCTGAAAAGCAGTGATTTATATTTCCAGGTATGTAGGACTAGAAGGGACTTTTTAGGTCATCAAGCCTAGTTCCTTCCTACTGCAGGCAACTTTAGCAAATAAACCCATTCATAACCTGAAAAGACTCCCTGCTAAAGAAGTTATTTTTCTTGTCCACCCGTCCCTTGCTCCTATTCAAATGTTGTTCTCATTGGTCTGATGGTTGGAACCTTCTTCTGCTTTGCATCTTATATTGAATGACCCACATAGAATCATAGAATAGTAGGGTTGGAAGCATTGGCAATGCGTAGGGGGTGCACGTGGGTGCATGTGCACCCCCTGAGGTTGGTGTTGCACCCCCTGCAAAAAGCGCTGCTGGCAGTATCTGTGGGCAGTCCTCAATCGCTGCTGCCACTGCCAGCGACATCTGTAGGCGCTCGCCACCTCCTGGTCGGCGCTCGCCACTCCTCTCCCTCCCCGCCTCCCACTGCCACTTGCAGGAGCTCGCTGTGTCCCCCCAGCCTCTGGAAGCATGCAACATTCATGGTTGGAAGAGACCTTAGGAGGTTATCTAGGGCAACCCCCACTCAAGCCAGGATCCTTCCTGTTTAAGACCTCCTGGGCAAGGGTCTTTCTAACCTGCTCTTAAAACCTTGCAGAGGTGGAGATTCCTGAACCTTTCTTAGTAGCCTGCTTTAGTGCTTCTCCCTCATAGTGAGAAAGTTCATCCTAATATCTAGCCTAAATATCCCTACAGAGTGCACTCTGTAGCCACAAAAATAATTATCTCTATTCTCTTTATATTCTCACAGCCCCTGCCCAGGTAGACTGTTATCAAACCCCCCCTTCAATCTTCTCTTTTACAGAATAAAGAATCCTAGTTCCTTCAAACTGTCATGTTTTCCAGGCCTTAATAATGTTTCTCATTCTCTGCTGGACTCTCTTCCCTTGATTTGCAAGTAATGTTCCTGTTAATACAGCCCAGTATGCTATTGCCAAGTTTTGGGGGTTGCTTTTTTTTTGTTTTTTGGGGTTGTTGTTTTTTTTGCCGGGGGGGCGGGGGAGGTGTTGCTAATACTCCAAAATAGTACCTCATGAAATGAAGTATCTTTCTGACATGTTTCCCTTCCTCTACACAGGGACAGGGGATCTGTAGCAGAAGCCCACAGTGCTCTGCTCTTCTCCCTCCTGCATATGCTTGCCCCTATTGGCACTGGATTTTTGATCCAGATACCTTATTCTGGGTGGACCCAAACCACTAGACTGACCACAACTTCTTCCATTAGATAATAGGCAAATTTTATTGATACACAGTGATAGCACATAAGAATAATGCAGACAAGTCAAACAAAATAACCCCCCCGATTCTACATCTCTCTGTCCTAGGGCTGTCACAGATGAACAGTATGCAAGCTTCGTCGTGTGGTTCTTTCTTGAATGGCAGATGTCAGCAGCCTAGAAGTTGAGGGCTGTGACCCACCCCTCTCCCCAGTGGGGTGGGTGAGACAGGCTGGTGGTATGCCCTTTGTCCATGGTGGCCTTGGGGACTCTGCTGCTCTGAAATCCCTCCTTTTGTATTGTTTTTCTACTCTGATGACTCTTCATTTCTTGGTACCGTTGACTGGTCTCCCTGTGATTGTCATACTGCCCATGTTCTGTCAGCATATTCCTTTGTTTCCATTACAAGCACACATCTTAATTTGGTCATTTACTGGTGTCTTAATTTAGGCATACCTAGGCCTCCTAATTTGGTCCATCCACCAAAGCCAGAAATTCCAAGGGCTTTGCAGCTGGTCACTGTAACCTAGCCACCTTATCTCATGGGTTATCAGGGAACAGTGTTATACGGCTTCAATTTCCCAGCCTGTTTGTCTTCTGGCTTCAGACACAGTGGGCCTTGAAGGAACTTTGTCACAAACAGGCTTTTAGAAACCAATTAACCCTTGCCATTCCCCTAGTCCAATGTTCTAATGCAATATCTACTTTACCTATAGGCCAGTTCCTAAAAGCAGACCTCTAACTACCATTTGCTGGCCATCAGTTCCTACTGGCAGACTCCTAGATCTCTGTCCTCTCCACCTCTCTGCTCTGGTGAGAGAGGGATAGATTCAGGGTATTGAGGGCTGAAGGGCCAGAATCACACCACCACCTCTGGCCTTTTCATTCCTCCTGTTTGCCCCTGCCATCTCCTTTCCCATTACTGCTGGAGCCAGGGTTATGGTTCCAGCAAGGGTGAGTCGGGGGGGAGAGTTAGAGTCAGTCTCCTGGTTCCAGGGCACTACAGAAAACAGAGGAAGAGTGGCAGGCAAGGAAGTGATATCCTTCCCTCCCCCACTTCTCTGTCCCATGGAAGGGATGGGCAAAGTGTTGCTAATAATCTCTCCCAGTCCTCTGTCCTGCTGGGGGGAAGAGAGAAGGACTGCAGGAGGAGGCAGTCTCCTGTAGTACCCCTAGGATGAACAATCCACAGATGCATGCAGCTATGGCAATTTTCAAGAACTTCAGCCATGGTACCACAGTGGCTATACAAATGCCCCATGTCTGAAACACAGCCTTTTCAAAACATTTCCAAACCTGATACATTTGGAAATGTTTCACCTGTTAAGTCTGTCTGCATCCTTAGTCTCTGCTCATGGAGTAGGCTGTGTTTCTCTGGTCATCTTCGAAGCCCTTTTCTGTACCTTTTCTATTTTAAATTCATCTTGATGGGTGACCAGACTGTGCACAGTATTTTACCTTTGGTTAACCCAGCTTAACCAAGGTCATATTCTATCCTATATTCCATGCCCTCCACTTCAATGATTCTTTCCTTCAAAACTTATCCTAAAGTCTTGTGTACTGTTGAACTACAGAAAACAGACCTATAGTTACTTAGTTTTCCGTCACTTAAAAATAGGCACTACCTGCTGTTCTGAAATCATAATGCATCATTCCCACCTTGATTGATTTGTTAACAACACCTGTTAATAGACCTGTGATTTCATTCTTTCACAATTCTGGGATGGACTCAGTCCCATGCATATATTGAGCTATTCGAGTTTTATGCCTACCTCAATTTTGGCATTTCCTTTTTCATATATTCATTCTTATTACCTATCCTGCCTTGTCCTTATGTTCAATGTAATCAATATAATGGCCCTTAAAAATGAAGCTGAAACATTCATTTAGTTTTAGGGTCATGCCTAGATTATCCTTAATCTCTACCCCATCATCATGGCATAGTGTCCTTGCTGCTTTCTCTGTTCTCTTTTCAGTTGAAGAACCTTTCACTATTTGTTTTAATTTCCTGAGAGGCTAACTCAGCTTGACTTTTAGTAATTTCCACTTTATCTCTACACTTTTCAATCTCTAAATACAGCATTCTTGGATGATCAGTCTGTCTCACATTCTTTGCTGGTTTTCTACTGATTCTCAGTATCCTCTCTGAGGTTATTCATCCACTTACGTCTAGAATGCTTCCCTGCAAGTTTTGCCCTTGTCTGGAATCCAAATTGCCATGAAAAAAATTCCAGACCTCCTCTCCATCCTCAGTCCGCTTGACTTCCACAACTCGTACCTTACTTTATCCTAGCATGCTAGGA
Organism: Crocodylus porosus; assembly: GCF_001723895.1. Taxonomy (NCBI): domain Eukaryota; kingdom Metazoa; phylum Chordata; order Crocodylia; family Crocodylidae; genus Crocodylus; species Crocodylus porosus. The sequence continues at coordinate 64,223,384 of NW_017728907.1, read as the reverse complement.
TACCACCAATTTTTACCCTTTTATAATCAAAAACAGTTACAAATGTGTTTTTGTTTATAGTTCTGTTTAAATCAATTAAACATTACTTGATACAGAATTGTTTTCTGTGATCAGCTTTTCTATGGACTTTAAGCTATCCTGCATCAGCAGCCAGTCTTAATAGCCCCTAGTGATGTTATGATTCTAATACCAGTATGAAGATTTCTATCTGTGTCTGGTCCTGGAGCGCTACAGCAGAGGTCTAAAACTGCCCCAGCAGCTCTTCTTATACTTTCTTTCCCCAAAAAGATTTTTGACCCAAACTCTCTTCTTATTTCTTTACAACGTGTACAACGTGATCCCCTTATTTCTGTCTTTCCTGAACAGGACATCCTTCAGTATCTGTCATCCAGTCATGGTTGCTCTTCCAACAAGTTTATTACATCAAAAATGTTTTGGTTTCATATATTGCACTGGTAGTTTACACTTCTCTATTTTGTCAGTGTGTCCCTGGAGCTCCTTGCATGTATGTACCAATATTTTAGGAGCTTCTTATTGACCACACACTCACCTTTTGGCCACATTTACTTGCTCCTTTCCCAGACTGCTTCCCACATTTCTACTACTACCATCCTTTCTTCCTTGTCCATCCTCATGCATTCTGTTATTCCTTTATCAATTTTCACATCCTTGTTTACTTGATTTGTCCTTTTTGTGTGCACTAAAACCAGTTTTGGAGATTACATGGATCTCTCCCAGCCTTCTGTATTATTTTTTTGCAATTTTGGTCAGTTATGCCAGTTTCAGTCCTAGTCAATTAACATTCCAGCTACTCTGATAGAGTCTGCCCATCTAGAAAGATCCTTCTTCTGCAAACAGCAATATAGAATTTTTATTTTTATTTTTGTGGATGTGTTCACTTTGGCTCTTTTATCAGATGAAGTAATTTCAAAAAGCATGTAATGTTTTTGAAGGGTAAATGTTTGTCCAATAAGCTGGAATGGAAAATGATAAACGGTTAGAGTTTCAAAATGTTTAGGGAAGTGTGGAATGGTTCAGTTGATTGTCATTCATCATGATCGATGGTCTTTCATATGCTGTGCCTCAGTAAACCTGACTGCAACAGTGTGGTGTGATTAATCAAGTGTAGTCAGTGATATAGTTGAAAAAACAAGCAAGTTTGTTCATTGGACCAGTAGTAAATGACTCTTTTACTTTTTAACCTGTTAGTCTGTCTTCTTTCATAGATATAACACAGGTAAATAAATAACATTTTTCTGTATCCCTGTTTATAGGAGCTCCTTTATATTCATCCCTATGGTATAAGCATATCAAATATCTTATATGATGCATGTGTCAAATACATTTTGACTGATGCAGTAATAAAAGTTTGTGGAAGGCATTGATTTATTAATGTCCATTGACTCCTGAATGATTGGTTAATAAAGGTCATCAGGACTAAGTGGAGATCATGTACTCTTGGTATGTATGGCTATACCAGACTCTGTCTGGCCTCCTAGTTATTGCGACTTCTTCTTATGTAGTGGGGCAAGGAGGTTTGGAGGTGTGGGAAGAAGGGTTGGGAGGGAGCAGGGATGGGGGATGAGAAGTTAGTTCATTTTTTTCATTTATGTTTTTACATTTGTAACCGATTATTATGTATGTTAGTGCAGAGGAAGCAAACAAGTTGTACAAGCAAGGCTGGTACATAGATGAATTGCTGGTAATCGATAGCTGTCAGGATTTTTAACAACACTATGGAAGGAAGAGGTTTCTGCAATGTTAAAGATGCCAAGTTCAGTCTATTTAAATTACCAGAATGCTGCAGACCTGAAGGGGTATCACAACCCCTTTATCAGAACGTCCTGTGAGGCATGTTCTCATATTTTTGGACCAATTTTGTTTTTGTTCACAACTGTGCTACCCCAGTGTGGTCAAAGGGGTTATGTGGATGTATTGGAGGACTGCATTCACCCACATGAGGCTTTCATAAAATGCCTAATTTGTAATATAATCTATGTTCATGTGCCTTACTTTAAAAAAAAAAAAAAAAAGAGGAAGACAACAATGTCCCAACTGTGTCAAGGTGTTCTGCAGAGAAAATGTTTTCAAATAAAAAGCTGCCAGGGGCCTAACAAGAGAAGCATAGAGGGGAACATCACTTGTGAACTGGAACAAAAGTTTCAGACAGTCAATGTACAAATGCAGACTGCAGTTCTCACTAAAATAAATAACATGTACTTGTAATTAACTCATTCTGGGGCATCTTTCCTGTGTGTTCAGAGGCTCAGAAATGGCTATTAAACAGCACAAGCTAAACAGCCCTCAGATACATCTGAGTATCCTGCTTACCCGCTCCAACAAATTGGAATAAGGATAGTCCAGTTTGCTGAGTGATTTTGTAGATCTGCAATTTATGGCAACTTCCTGAAGTGACAGGAAACACAAGTCAGGATTTGCTTATTTGGAAATGCTTGTCTTCATAGCTCCTCTTACCACAGTGAAGCGACTCTAGCAGCATGTTTTTGATATCTGTGCTTTCCTACTGTAGTTGCCAAGATATGTTTAAAGCCAGCTGAATTGTAAGATGGTAAGGGCAAGCTGGATGCTACCCTTGCAAGCTTTCAAAGAAATTATGCTGTCTTGTATCAGCTTTTCCCAGTATGCATCAAATCAGAATTGTGCTTCTGCCCTGGGCTGGACCTAGCTCACCAGAAAAGCCTATGGTGATTTTAACTGTTCAGTTACTAAAATGCATCTGATCTGCATCTACATACACTCCTACAATAAATTACTACAGAATGAGACTTGTAATAGCTTTTGTGCAGAATTGTGACAGTTGGTACATAACTAAAATAAATATACTGCATCATACTTCAATGTTATGCTTCTCACCATGCTTCAACACAGCCCATGGGCACTCTCACTTTGTCTTTCAACATTCCCGTTGATTTTTATCAGAAGTCAAGAGACAGCTAATCTAGCTTGGTATGGGGCCAGGAGAGAAACTGCTGAACCTCTGTTGAGGGCTGAGCAGCACTGTTCAGCCACTCCAAATATCTCTGCATGCTGGGTCATGGCTGTAGACTCAGACTCTACAAGAATTCATCTGTGTATTTGTATAAACCAGTAAAAAGCCCACTTCTTCCCCTTGAGAGCAAGGACAAGAAAAAAAATTAACCCTGCAAAAAACAATGTTGGAAAAAATAGAGTTAAAGAAGTATCACAGCACATGATTTTTTTCCAGTGATTGAATAGTATGTGCATTGGATAACTAAAATTATCCAAATTCTTTCATTGTTCTCCACACATTTTCCAAGTTTGGCAAACAGTGATATGACCCTACAATTACATATGTGGATATTAGTATACTAAAATAGAAGTCATACTCTAGACACAAATGAATTGCTTCCTGTGTCTAATTATTACCTCCCATTGATTCATAGATGCTGAGGTCAGAAGGGACCTCAACAGATCATCGAGTCCAACCCCCTGCCTAGGCAGGAAAGAGTGCTGGGGTCAGATGACCCCAGCCAGATGCCTATCCAGCCTTCTCTTAAAGACCCCCAGGGTAGGGGAGAGCACCACATTCTTTGGAAGCCCATTCCAAATTTTGGCCACCCTTACCGTGAGGAAGTTTTTCCTGATGTCTAGCCTAAATCTGCTCTGTCAGTTTGTGACCATTGATCCTTGTTATCCCAAGAGGCGCCCTGCTGAACAGAGCATCTCTGATCCCTTGCTGTGTCCCCCTAATGAAGTTGTAGGCAGCCACAAGATCGCCTGTCAGCCTTCTCTTGCAGAGGCTGAAGAGGTCTGGGTCCCTCAGTCTCTCATAGGCTTCCTGGAAACCCCTAACCATATGAGTGGCCCTCCTCTGGACCCTCTCAAGTCTATCAACATCCTTCTTGAAGTATGGCACCCAAAACTGAGCACAGTACTCCAACTGCGGTCTGACAATGCCACATAGAGGGGAAGTATCACCTCCTTGGATCTATTTGTCATGCATCTGCTGATGCATGATAAAGTGCAGTTAGCTTTGCTGATGATTTCATCACACTCACGACTCATGTTCATCTTGGAGTCTACTATGACTACGAGATCCCTTTTCGCTTCTGTGCTGCTGAGAGGGTCACTTCCCAGCCAGTAGGTTGTGCACTAGGTGCAGCACTCTGCACTTGTCCTTGTTATACTGCATCCTATTGTGTACTGTCCACTTTTCTAACCTGTGCAGGTCTGTCTGCAATCATTCCCTACCCTCTGGAGTGTGCACTTCACCCCAAAATTTAATATCATCCACAAACTTGGACAGAGTACACTTCACACCCACATCCAAGTCACTGATGAAGATATTGAAGAGTACAGGTCCAAGGACCAAGCCCTGAGGGACCCCACCACCCACATCCTTCCAGGTCGATACCGACCCCTCTACTACTGCTCTCTGGGTGCAACCACTAAGCCAATTTGCCACCCACCAGACCATGTAACCACCTGTCACAGCCTCTTTATTTATGGGAATGGGAGGAGATACCATACCAAAGGCCTTGCTAAAATCTAAGAAAACAACATCCACCTCTACTCCTACATCTAAGCATTTTGTGACCCTGTCATAAAACGAAACCAGATTGGTCAGGCATGATCTCCCTGCTACAAATCCATGCTGGTTGCCTTGCTGCATTATTTTTCCTGCTGGACTCCCACAGATATGATCCTTCATAATCTTTTCAAAGATCTTTCCAAGGATGGGGGTGAGACTTACAGGCCTATAATTACTCGAATCCTCCTTCCTCCGCATCTTAAAAATGTCCCACTGACATCACCAAGCACAACATATTTCAAAATAACAAGACAGCTGAAGGCTATGGTTGTAGGCCTTGGTTTGATGGGAGGGGTTGATTGGGTTTTGGTTTTGTTGTTTCTGTTTTTGGCTTTTTTTGCATGTGTTGGTGGGTGGGGGGAGTTTGTTTGTTTGTCTGTTTGTTTGTTCATTCTTCTTTGTGCATCTCTAGTGGTTAAAGCCATACAGCCCTTGGTCTTGTAGGAAAGAGGACTTTGGTAATATCCCATGAATTCACTGGAAGATTTATCATGTCTCAGAGCATCATTTCATATTAGGTTTGTACAGCAATAAGAGCTTAAGAAAGAGCCCTTTCACTTGGAACATTTCATCCTCTTTTGTGTCTTACTCTGTAGCAAAACATTTCATGTTCTATTTAGTCATGATTCCTTTAGGTCTTAAAACAGAAAAACAAAATATTTCCTCATGAATACACTGTGCTGTTTTACTAAAAATTAACACGCATTACTTCATCACAAGCAACATTTTAGAACTCCTTCTAAAATCAGTAATTGTTGAAAATATTCATGTAATTAGCTCACCAAAGACTTAGTAGTGTCCCCAAGGCAAGAAGTAACTCAGTAGATAATGGAATACAATAGCTAGTAGGGATCATGGTCCCACAGAAAATTATTTTTTCTTTCGATTTGGTGTCAGGACTATTCCTCAAATGGTATCTTATATGTTGGAGAGTTGGGAGTAGGGATCATGGATGCAAAAGCTGCTCTTAGATCATATTTGTAAATGTCAACATCCTAAACGGTATGAACAGTCTGACTGTTTTCCTGGTTATAAAACAGATGTCACCAGTTTTTACTTCGGTAAAAGCTGCCATTGAAATATATGCTAGAAAATATCCTGGTTGTGCGTATTTTCTATTTGCATATTTTATCCCAGTATGAAATTTCAGAAACAGAGGCATCCTAGAAAATATAAGAGAGGCGCTGATATTATAGGGCCTAGACCCAAAGGAAATGAGGTGGGGAAGTAAAAAACAGGGCAACATTTTACTACTGATAGATTGTGTTGTTATAATAAATAACCTAGCCTAGTGTGTTCATGAAAAAGAAACCAGCTGCCTTTGTTTCTTCTCTGTAAGACCTGAACTACTTCATGTATAAACTTGTTTGAAAAAAATGTTGGCATGTGAACCTGGATGAAATTTTACAGCTCCAAACAACTTAGGTCTCGGATCCTATTAATGTGTAACATCAATGGGAGTTTTATTTGAGAGTTTATGGTCACAGTTGGCTATCTTTAACAGTGCTCAGTAGTGCCTACTACTTGCAATGTAGTAGAATTTAATGTCAGTAAAGGTGGCAAAATCTAGCTCTGAGTAATAACTATGGGACTTATTGGTATTGGTTTTGTTGGGTACTGTATCAAGCTGAATAACCTTGCAGATTGTTCAAAGATAATGCTGTTGCTAATTTGCACTTCATGGAATTTATGGCTTCTGTAAGAAACCGTGACAGTGACAAAGATTAACTTCTACATTGTCACAAGAACAAGATCATGTTATCTCCGGACAGCTAGAGGATAACTCATGTCACCATGGCATAATGCTTTTGAAGAAATGATAACAATAACATCTGGGAAACCAGATATTATTTCCCAAAAGGTACAGATAAGAAAGTGCTGATATACACCCGATCAAATGACATTAAACATAACAAAACAATAATTAACAGATAGAATGTGAAGACTGTTAGTTAGTAGTTCCTGCCCGCCGTACTTTTCTTTTTAGAATATCTTGTTTTAATATAAGTATATTTATTTTATATAAATATAATTTCCTTTTCTCCCTGCTGAATTTGTGTGTTCATACATACACATAATCTTGTTGTACAACACACCTCCTTTTTGGATTTTTTTCCCCCAGAAGGTATAAAATATTGCCCTTATGAACTTCTCTTCACCCCTGTGTTATGTACAATTAAGCTATCCCCTCTGCTTGGGCCATTCCTTAAAAACAACGCAATCCTGCTCCATGATATATTTGACCATTAACTCTGCTAGGCTCACACTGATTTTCCTCATAATGAGAGACACAGAGATTGTCAGTGAGGACTTATATTGTTGCTCATCACAGAAAGCAGAAGTGGTGACTTAAGCAGATTGCTTCAGTGTCTGCAAATAGATTACCTAGACTACTGAACAGCCTACCGATTTTCCCTAACATAATAAATCCCATGGGCTTTTAAGGGCCAGAAATTTCTGGTCAATCAAATTAGTTAACGGAACAGGTTTTTCACTATGAGATCATTATTACTATAGATTGGTGTAATTTTTTCAGTATGTGCTATATCCAGAGAATGTATTTGTGGGGGAGGAGTGGGGGCTATACAACAGTCAATTAAGAAGACATTTTCATTTCAAGAACAATAGTACAGGTACCTGAAGAACCCATGGAAATATTTTTTTTCCTGCTGTGAATTTATATCAGACTTACTGAGATTAGGAAGCATCTGCTGACTGTAGGGGAGTGTCTTTAGAATTTCACCTGTCATATGACAGATTTCCAAACTTTCTAGGGAATTTCTACTGAATAATGTTGAGTTTCAGAAAGAAGTGATGTTCTCTTTAAGTATCCAGAAAATAAAGTATCAAAAAAGTCTTGATCTTGCCAGCCTGATAATGCTTAAGCAGATTCTGAGTCATTACTCTGCTTGAACATAATGTTCAAGTATTCTTCCCAGAACTCTCCATGTTGCTAGAGAGGTTAGGATTCGATCATTTGTATATATGAGTATTTTGGATGCCCTTGAGCCAGCGGGTTTTTCTGAGCTTGGAGCAAAAAAACCCCCCCAAAAAACCCCAAAGAGATGCAATAGAATACAGTTCTCCGAATGATTGCCCTTCGCTCCAGAACATTATTCCCAGAGAGATCCCCCAAAGAGAGCTCACTTGTCTATGCATAAGTATAAGGGCTTCTTGATATCTACTGCTCCCATAAACAGTTACACCTGTCTTTTAAGTGCTGCTTATATAGAGGCCTCAAAGATTAAATATGGATCTACTCCCATAGAGTGAAATTCACCCCAATGATGTGTTTACCACAATTAAGTGATGGAGGAGGACTTTGAAAATCCTGTACCCCAAGATGAATTTTATGGATAATGCTATAGTTACATTTCTGTGTTGTTTAATTACAACTGAATCTTACAGACACCGTATTACATAGATAAATATAGCTCAGAAGTGGGAAATTGGATTGCGGTGGGCACCGTGTTCAGTTCTTTTGCTATGAGCTGCATCCCAACTGTTGCTTAACTAGTTATTTCATGTTTACTATGGAGTTGCATGATGCATTCAAGATAGGGCCCAAGGCCCTTTGGGTTTTGATAATGCTAGTGTTAAATCAAAGAAAGTGTTAAATTTTTGCTTTAAAAAATTAAGTTGTTGCTTAGAAATGTTCTTGATAATTGTGCCTGTGCAAAATTTATTAAGATTGGTATGTTTGGTTTGCATAATGCTATTAAAAGCCAATAAAAAGAAATGGAAAAGTGGAGTTTTAGGTAAAAACATAGTGAGGTGTCATAATGATTTGTTATCCTGACTGCTGGTGAATGTTGGTACTCTAATAGCTTCTTATGCTAGAGTTTGTATTGCACCAAGTAAAGTGAATGTCTTTGCAATATGGTCTAACTTTGGTAATTTTGATAAATACGTTCCAGAAACAGCTTGTGTGTAATTACGCTAAAGTACGCCTGGCTCTCCAAGTCCACCTGAACAAGTGCAAAAATCTCTTAAATATACTCCTCATTTTCAAAATCATTGTCACTTCTTGTGCTCACAAGAAGAAATTACCTTAAATAAAATGTGCAAGAAAGCCTTTTCATACACAGGTGTCAGTACTTCCCAAGAAGAATACCTTGAGAACATTGGCTTGAGAACTTCAAGGGTAGGTTTACAAAGCTGGCAAAACAAAAAAAGTTGCAAACCAGAATGTAGTAGGCTACGTACTGTGTATTAGTGATGCATGAATGAAGCAACTTGGAAAAAACACATTGAGGTGTCCCTTACAAGAAGAGTAGTTTGCTTCATGACACATTTTTCAAAGAATCGCTGGTGCTCAGTTGACTCTTCAAATAAAAGTTTTTGTGAGTGTCTGTTGCATGACTGTTTACTGTCTCATTTTGTATTTGTCTTCCATGTGTGATTAATACCCAAATGTTCTTTTTTTTTTTCCTTTTCCCTTTTTGTAGAAATTATTGAGCCTACTACCTCTAGTCCTGTCTCAAGCCCAGGTCAGTATCCACATACACTCACAAAGTATGTTTGGGTACTTTCTCTTCAAGAATCACAAATCTGACATTTGTCATATCAAAAAGTTGAATTGATTTTGAGCAGTATTGTTTATAGTACTGCTAGACTGTCTATTTTTTTGTCTTTGTGCATTCATTAGTTTGTCCTTCTTTGAAGTATATACTCTACTCTCTTCTTAGATTTCTCTTGCTGAAAAACTCTTCTGGTTTCTATCTTTGTTCACTCTTTCTCTGTCTAAATATTATGCGGTAAATTCATATGTAGTGGCTTAGTGGTTAAATGATTTTAGTTATATATTCTCTTTGTGGTACTAGCTGAGGTGAACTGACTGTTCTTTTATGTCCCTTTCAACAAAATGATTGCTTTGGCCTTTGTAAGTGTGTTATTGTTAATACCTACACCAAAGTAAAAGAATGGATTCAACTTTTGCAAAAGATTAATGGTCCAGATCATCTTAACTTGTAAAAACCCACAGGAGGAATGTGAAAGAAGTCATTGCTTTGAGGTTCTCCTTATCCTCCCGAGGGAAGTGGAGTAAGGTCCCCTAAAAGAAAAAACCCCAAAAACCATAATGCCTGCCTCGGTATTTGATAGACATGTGTGCAGAGGCCTATCCCATGGACCTTTTCAATAGCATCTCTCTCTCCACTGAGGCCACAGAACCAAGAGCTATTTCAACTATGACCGTGTTCTCCATTTTCCTTTTCACATGAAAAAGGTAATAAAATACAGCTTGTATCTACTGTTTTGACTAATTTCCACATGACTAATGCAAGGGAAAGTAATTTGTCCCCTCCCAGACTCTTTCAGCTTAAACCTGTTCCAGAATCCAAATGTAGCTATAGACAGGAGACATCGCTCATTTTTTTTCTTCACACCCAGTCAGTGAATTTTACGTAGAGGTGGTCTCCTCCTAGTGCAGAGATATGATCAGGGCCAACAATGATACACATTTTGATTCATCTTGGTCAGAGTGGAATCTTCTGCAGCTAAATAAAAGGATTTTTCAATCTATTACAAAACTATATATTCAGATTTGGCATAAAAACCAATTCCAAAGGCACAGACTCTTACCAGAGGAAAACTCTTACCATATTTATTTTTCAAGGAAGTAGCCATTACAAGCAATTCATGTGGAAATGCAAGGTATATGCATGCCTGTATATATGTGTGCATGTATCCCACTGCACTCTCTTGTACGTCTGTTAAACTACAAAGGGTAATCAACCTGATGACATTGAAAACACTGTGAAGTCTTGAAATGTGGCTCCATGAGAAGGAATTAGAAAGATATTGAACTTTGTTTAACAAACATGCAGTTTCTCAGCAAAAGTGTCTGAAGGAATGTCAGCACTTTCTGAAAAAGAGACAGTCATGAAACTTGGGGTTGGAGTACAATGGGATCTCTGTTCCTCTTTGATGCAAGACAGGCTGTGTCTATGCAAGATGCTAACTGTGCAGTAGCTCATTACTACTGCGCAGTAATGTCACATGGCATGAAGTGTGATACAACACTACTGCACAGTAGTAATGTCCTACTGCGCAGTCAGCGTTACCTACAAGCCATTCAGTGATGTTGCTGTGCAGTAAGCGTGGTTTCTGTGCAGTTATTTAGTACTTGTACATACAAGTACTAAATTACTGTGCAGTAACAACTGTGCAGTTATCATCTCATGTAGACACAGCCACAGTGGCAGAAAACACAAGTAAAATAAAATAATGACTCAAGCAGATATGAGGGGATGCATCAAATGTGCTATGCCCTCTCTCCTGAATTGCTCAGAAGTTCCTGAAGAACTGCATTTCCTTTTTAAACTCATAGAAATGCAATGTCATGCACCTAAAATCATCAGTACTCTGTCCCTTCTCCACAGTGATGCAGTATATAAGACTAGCTAATGGTACTATAGATTCAAGGAGCCTTTCTGTCAGGAGTGAAGACAACCTCCAGAATTTTATGATGGTAAAGTCTCTCCCTGTATCTTCTGCAGAAGCATATCCAGGATTTTGTAAATTGGGATGTATGCGAGCAGGGACTGATGCTGCAGAGGGGCCTGAAAGCCCCACTTCTATCCTCTGCTCCCCAGCCCCCAGCAGGGGGGCAGATTGCACCATAGGAGTAGCAATCAGGGAATTTTTTAAGTCCCCAAAACAAGCAAGAATGCACCCTTTCCCCTCCCTGCTCAGAGGCATATCCCTTCCTGTCCTCTTCCCCACCTCCCCCACCTGCCTCTGCTGCTATCCCCACTATCCTGGGCACAAGAGGAACTCCTGTCCCCCACAAGCTGTCCAGGGGCCTGAGCTTAGCCGAGGGCAGCAGTAATGGGCAAGTGGGTTCCCCCTCCCCTTTTGTGCTGCCAAGCTGGTGGGTACCAGGCAGGGAAGGAAATCCCACCACTGCCATTGTCATGGGATGAGCCCTTCCCCCTTGCAGCCTGGCTGGAGTGACAGAAGAACCTTTCTACCTTCCAGGATAGTGGGGAAAACAGTAGGCCTGTGTGAAGCACCTAGTATTCACTTCGGATTTGGATTTGGCTGATTCAGGAGACAGTCATTCATTTTGGTGATTTGAATCACTGTCCCGAATCAATTTGGCCAAATTTGATTTGGAGATTTAGCCACTGCTCAATTGGCTGAATCTCCGAATCAAATGGGCTCCATCTTCTGCCTGCTCTCCCACCCCATCAATGGCTGCCCCGCTCAGCCCCAGCATCCCAGCTCGTTAAAAAAAAAAAAGCCCTGTACTCACCGGCTCCAGCCAGGCTGGGGGGGGAGGGGCAATCCCCACTGCCTCACACTGCCATGTGCTGCACTGGGGGGACTCTGCCACAAGCCCCCGGAAGCCCCGACAGCCACTGCAGCAGCCAGTGAGTGCGGGCCTTTTTTTAAACAGCAGGAATGCTGCGGCTGAGCAGGGCAACCATTGATGGGACTGGGAGAGTAGGCGTGGGATGGGGACTTGTGGCAGAGCCCCCGATGCAGCATGGGGCAGTGGGCTTCTCCCCCCTACCTGGCAGGAGCCGGTGAGTGGGGGGCTTTTTTTTTTTATAAAGAGCCAGGACAGTGGAACCAGGTGGAGCGGCCATTGATGGGGCTGGGAGAGTGGACAGGGATTGGGGGCCACTCAGGGGACACGGGGGAGTAGGCAGAGGATGGGTTCTCACATGTGCTATGCCCTCTCTCCTGAATTGCTCAGAAGTTCCTGAAGAACTGCATTTCCATTTTAAACTCATAGAGGCAGAGGATGGGTTACCCATGACCCCTTCCCCCCTCCTTCAGCTTCCCCCCCCCCCAGCTACTTACCAGCACATAATCCGGATCCAGTTCCCTGTGACGGTGAGTGGGGACTGCCTGAATCTCCAAAACTCTCCAAATCTTTCCCAAATAAATTTGGAGAGCTTCAAATCAATTTCAACCTTTTTATTGGTCTCCTGATTCAGTTCGGAGATTCAGCCACCGAATCAGGCTAAATCTCCTCCGAATAAAATCAGCACCCAAAGCTTCACACAGCCATAGAAAGCAGAAACTGTAGGCCAGGAAAAGAGGAACAGGAAGGGAGGGAATGAGATGTGTCTCTGAGCAAGGAGGGAAAAGGAGGGGAACATTTTTACCTTTTAGGACTTGTAAAATTTCCTGGTTGCTGCTCCTGCTGCATGATCAGAAAAGGGTAGGTGCAGCCTTGCCCCTGCACTGCCTCTGAGTCCTCTCCTGGTCTTCTGAATAGATCCAAAGATTTGGAGACTAAACCTCTTGCATCTTCTGTGTACAATATCTTTTTTCCTAATGGTTAATCTCTGGAGACTCCATAATATCTCCCTTGTGATTTTCAGTCTCCTTCTGTAGGATTTGCTGCAGAAGAGTACAGTTGTCCAAAGTAGTCATCCTGAGGAGTTTCTACTATGTAGGCTAGACAGGTTGTGAAAGCTTTATAGAGAGTGCAGTTCCAAAGTTCACATATATAGACTGGAGAGGACCCCGGGGTCCAGTGGCACAGATGCACCCCCTCCTTTTAATCAACCACACATAAGGGCCAACCTCTGGGGACTTTTTAAGTCCCCAAAACAAGTAAGAATCCCTCCTCCTTGTCCTTCTCTTCAGTGCTCAGTAGCACCTCTCCTCCCTCCTCACCTACCACTGTCCTTGTCTCCAGCTGCCCCAGGGATGGGTGCAGGGGAAGGAGCTCCAGAGCCTCTCCTGTCTACTCCAGCCAATCTCCAACAAAGACAGTAGTGGCAGTGGACAGGTCCCTCCTCCCTTCCTGCCCCCACACCCCCTGCTGGTGTTTCTTGCCAACCTAAGAGCAGGCTCAGGGGACGAGAACCCACTCACTGCTGCCACCAGCACTGCTATAACTGAGTCTGGCTTCACATGTGGCCCAGTTGGAGTGGGGCAAGAGTGGCTTTGGACTCCCCTGCCCTTTGCCCCCAAGTCAGCCTGGAACAGAGGCAGTAGCAGTAGCAAGTGAAGGAAAAGAGGGAATGGGAAGGAAGGGGGATAGGAGTGGGGAGAGGGGACATACCACTGAGCACACAGAGGAAGGGAGGAAAGAAGGAAGTTTCTTCCCTGCTTGAGGGACTTTGGTCTGCTCATCCTGGTGTGAGTGCAGGAGGCTGGGAGCTGGGGTGCAGCCACCCTGCAGCACAGGTCATTACTCCTATACCCCCCTTTCCAAAATTGTGGATCCACTCCTGGATAAAGGGGCTCCAGTCCCATGTAAGACACCTCTATCCAAGGAATAGTTCTGCATTAATGCACTCCAAGACCTCCTGTGTTTGCATTATCGAATATTTCCACTAAACTACCAAAGAAGCATGAAATTATTTAATAGGACCAGGATACAGCTCTTGTAAAAGGATTGGCAAAAGAAAGCAGAAAGAGGAATGAAATGGATGGATGAACTATACCTGCAGAGGACAGACACAGTTCGTACCAGCGTTAAAGCCAAGCTTATCAGATGACTTTTTTCCCCACTGCTCTAGACCTCTAGGCAGTAAAAAGTAGGCTGAGAAATGTTTTATAGATAACAGACCCTGTAAGGAGTACTGAACTTTGATATTACCCAGATATTGAATGACATGACAACCGTGTACAAACTTTGGATGAAATTATTCTTTCTATATGTAGGGCAAAATTGCTTTTTTACACAGTTTGTTGAACATTCTGTGTGGTCTGATGCTGTTTTGGACCTAATTCAAGGAAATGAGCCAAGAATGATAAATATTACATGGTTAAAGTTAGATGGCATCTAATATCAATCATTTTGAGAGACGTATAAGGGTAAGTACTGCAGCAAGAAGCAAAAACTTTTCTAATTTGAAAAAAAGCTGACTTTGAAATAACGTAAGTAATCGACAAGCTTTTTTTTCAAAGAAATTCTTAATATGTGGGGAAATCTACAGCTACAAAATACTTAGAGAATATTGGAGAAAAAGACAGTCTCGTTGTAATACAGTTTCTTAATTCTTATCCTCTAAAGTGGCACAAGAGACAACTGTGATTAAAGAGAGATGGAAAGCAAGGTTTAAAAATAAACTAAAGGCTTTCATCTGGGTTACAATATTCAAGTTAAGATTGGAAGTCCTTTAAATGCAAACAGAAGAAAATTAAGAAAAGGAATAATAATAAATATTCAGTGGTATGAAAGATTCCTACTTTGAATAATTAAAGAGTTTAAAATATATTCACAGCATGAAAAACATAAAAAGGGTATTTGTTCTTCTGAATAAGAGTTAAAAGATGCAAAAAAACCTGCTTTAATAGCTAGTATTCAGTCGCCATCCTCCTTCGTGAAAGTGCTATGGAAGTCAAACAGAGGATTAAAATTGTTCTAGGTTTGCCTAGCACTTAAATCACAATCCTGGGATATTCCTTGCACTAATTTTAGTATGTTAAAAAGCTTTTGGGAAATTGTTAAAATTGCATTAATGTTGTAGAGATGAAAAGGCAATTTAAAAGTTTTCCAGGGCAACCAAGATTGATCCCCTAAATGGGATTCACTCTTAACAGAGAAAGAAGATAGTGAGCGGACAAAGAAGATTGTTGCAGAGGATCTTGTTTATTAATGAAAATGATTTTGAAAAGAAAAAACGTTTAGATAGAGCATAAAAATTAATAACTTAAGAAATAGCCATGTCTTTTTAAAATAACAATAATGAAGTCAACCTATTTTGTTTAATTCTTCATCACATCAGTTACTGATTCAATTAGCAGGACTGGAAAATTGAATTATTAACATCATTATTCACAAAAATAAGGCTTATGAAATGTAGCAAATGATGAGATTAAAAGGAAACTATACTTTGATCAGCACAGCAGTCTAAGTGCACGAGAGGTAAAAGAATTTCGGCAATCACTGAATGGTACAATTTATTCAAAAACATTTTCTCCTATTACAAGTGGCATTTCAGAGTCTACTAATAGTCATTTTGGTTAAAAAAAAAACTTGTATTTCCCTCTAACTATTAAAACAAATACAAGTGATAGTAGGGAAATGCCTGTTTTACCTCTGTTTGAACAATCAAAGACCCGCAAAACATTCTGTTTTAATGTTAACCATGGGCATTTCTTTTCAAAGAATTACATTGCTGTCATATTAGCATTAAATCATAATAAAAAAAATAATATACACTGACATTAGTTGTATCATCTAAATCATTGTGACTTAGCCATTCTCTTAGCGAAGACAGTGGTAGAAATCCTATCCTTTTAAATTTCAATGTGTGCAA
>NW_017728907.1:64192481-64207477 GCF_001723895.1 Crocodylus porosus | reverse complement strand
TATAAAGCCAAATGAAGTTGAACATTCAGACCACTACACAAATGTTGTTGCAATCCTGTTAAAGACAGTTTATCAATGAGAGCGTACTTTGAAAAATGGCTAACTTAAAGTAGAAACTTAAGAGGTGGAATTGCTTAACTAAATAGCTGTCATTGTTTTTCAAAGATACTGGGACAATAAAGTAAATGGCAGTGTCTGCAACTTAAAGAAAATGTTCAGCTGGAATTCTGTGTAAAAAAATTATTTGCCAACTGACAGAATCCATAATATGAAAATGAAAACATTTCATTAAATAGAAAATTGGCTCAAGCATTATATAAAATGAGTAGCTGGCAATTTCTGTACCAAAAGAAGTATTTTGAGGCTTATATAGACAGCTATACCAGTAAGCTGATAGCTGTTGAAGAAAAAAGACCAGAGAAGCAATAGAAACAATGATATAGAAAAATCTACTGGTTGAATCTTACATTAGGAAAAAACAGATTTCAACATTATTCCAGAAAAATATTTGAAGATGCTATCCTATTGTACAGTTATAATTAAAAGGCATTAGAATGAAAAGGAAGATCAAGAGAAAGGAAAAGGTAAAAGTATATCCTGTTTCAAATATGCTTGATGGATATTTGCTTGATGGATGGTTGACAGATAATTTTGAACAGATACATGTTTCTGACTTTTTAAGAAAATGTCTTCATTCCTCTTTAATTATACCATAGTAGCTCAGAGGGGAAAATGCTTATAGCGGTGCCACTGCCTAGTTCTTAATTTTTTTAGTAAAAGGTAGCAACTTGAGAAACAATGAATATTAGTGTCAGAATTCTTTATGTACCACTAGATATATGCACCCTCTTCAGTCTCATACAAAACAGATATTTCAAAGCAGGTACTTTTTTTTTTTTTACTAAATTAATGTAAAGACTAATTCAAAGTTCCATATTTGACCTTGTTCCAGGGGGGAGAAAGACAACTTGAAAGCCATCGAGAGAAAGTGACAGCCAAATGGAGAAATTAGAAATTGTATTTCAAATAATTCTCATCCACCTCACAGTGCAAACTGTGCTACTGTGTCATCTTTTGATGGGGAGCATTTTATTATTGAGCACTTAAATTACTCTGTTATTGATAAGGGAGCTTTGAACATGAGCATCCTGAAGATGCCAGTAGGTGCTAAAGAAAATTACTTAATTTCAGCTTAGGGAAACCTAGTATCTTAAATCTGGAAACTGAACATAAAAGACAATGTAGATGCGTTGAGTGGGCAATCAGGAGCCCTATAAATTAACCTCAAAAGAATGGTTAGATTTTTACTTTGATGGAAAGAGATTTATGAATGTATGAAAGGCATCAGTTCTTGTTCTCCCTTATATCATTTCCCCTAGGATATTCTAGATGCAAAGAAATGATGCAGATAAATTAAATGTACATTCAGGAGAGTCTAGAGGGGGGGAAGTAGGCATGGAGTGTAACATCATGTTTCCTTCAAAGACAGACATTATTTATGATAATGAGAAACATACTCAGAGTGATTTCTGTAAACTGTTTTTTAGCATAAGTGAAAGTAAGGGAGGAAAGACCATTCAACAAAAACACTGGGGACAATTTATCCTGGAATATCTAGATAATTCATTTTTATTCTGTTGGTCTGTTGCATATCTTAATTAGAAGTGCACTGCTATATCAGTTGCGTATCACATCAACACTAATAAAACAAAAATTACTTTATCAGCAATTGGCTTTTTTGGCTAATGTAGCTAATAATGTCACCAATAAATATTGCATGCATGCACACAGCCGCAGGATGCATGCAGCCAGGAGCTTGGAGAGCAGTGTCCGGCCGGTAAGTCTGTGGGGGAGGAAGGGGGGGGCGCAGATCAAGGCTCCCACAGTGAGGGAGGGGGTGGGGCAGGGGTAGGGATTGGCACAGGTGCTGTCCAGCCAGGGCAGTGAATGCGATCCCAGAGCAAGGAGTGGGACAGAGCTGTGGGTGGTGGGGTAGGGAGAGGAAGATGGCTCCCTGCTGATGTGCACACCCCCAGGGGAGGCATGGGGGGTATGTGCCACCCCCAGATTTGTGCGTGAGATGAAAGCAGTCTGCCCTCTGCAGGCTTGGGCCCAGAAGCTGCGCCAGCCTCCTCCCAGTAGGGAGGCTGGATCGGGGCTGGACTCAGAGCAGGTGGGGACAGGGCTGGCAGCAGCATTGGAAGGGCTAGCTATGAAGTGGACCCCAAAATTCCCCATAGCCCCTCCCCGCACCACTGCTACCCACCCCCACCTGCTCTAAGCCCAACCCCGCCCCAGCCTCCCCACCAGGAAGAAGCTGGTGCAGTCTCCGGCCCTGAGCCCATAGCAGGCAGTCTGCCTTCACTCTGCACACAAATCTGGGAGGGTACATGCCTCCCCCAGAAGTGCACACAGCAGCAGGGAGCCACCCTCCCTCCCCACCCCCTGGCACCCCCAGACAAGCTGCCTGTGGCTCCATCTCACTCCTCACCCTGGAGTCACATTCACCACCCTGGCTGGGCAGCACATGCCCCTGCCCCTGCCCCTGCCCCACTCCCTCCCTCACCATGGGGCCTTGATTCCTCCCCCCCATGCCCCTTCCTCCCCCACACCACTTCCCCCCTCACAGACTTACCGACAGGACACTGCTCCCTTGGCTGCCCAGCTGCATTCCTGTAAATTGGTTATCAGATCAGTATCAGCCGATATGACTGGTTAATAATCAGCCATCGGTATTGGCCAAGAAAATCTTCATCAAGGCACCCCTAGTCTTCATATGTCTATACAAAAACTTCTGGAAAGCCTAAATGTGAAGACTTTTATTTGTTATATTGATTAAATTGCCTGGGAATTATCAGGGATCAAAGCTAATAGCAAAATCTAATTGACCTGTTCACTTTGCCAAGCAAGTTATAGCCCTACTTCTACAAATGTCTGGTTCTTTCCAGAAGCTGAACAACCGTTATACTCTGCACCTTAGAGCAGGTTTTCCATAGTTGGCAGGACTGGGTCATCAGTACCCACCAGAATGAAACCTCACTTAAATATGGCTTTTTCCTTCTCCATAATACTGGTAAAATGAACTTTTATAGTGTAACATTTTTCTGCATGTTCAATAATCTTTAAATCGGCTTTATTACTATTTTCATGCATTAATTGATTATGGTCACAGATTTACTGGTATTTTCTGTCTGCTGTCATCATAGTGTTAGCTGTGATGATCCAAGAATTATGCAAGAGGATTTCTTGATAAACCTTTTAAACATATTTGGTTTTAATGAAGTAAAAGTTGGTCTTTGACACAGGGCTTATTTAAAACATCTATTCAGGTCTATTTTGCAAGATTGATCATGAAATTATCCAGGGGTTTTGGTAATACACACACACACACACACACACACACACACACACACACAGAATCTAACAAAGCCTTTATAAAGTTACAATTCAGCATATCAATAATAAATATAAAACTAAATCCTCATATTAATATGGACATAATCTGAACTCATTTTTGAGCACAAGCAGTGAATATTTTAGCCAGTGATTGAGGATGCTGGAGCCCTGTTGTCCATCATTACCACTCACTGCTTGTGAGAATGAGCAGGAGTCTGATATCACACTGCTTATTGTCCTGTTAGCTCTTAACTAATGGTTTGTAACCGGTTAGTTTAGTTTTAACGTAGGATTTTTTTAATGTATGTATGTTTATTTTCGGTATGTAAAAGCAAACATCAGACAGGATTTTCTTTCTTTGAGTATTATCTGAGTTTTGAGGAAAGCAGATCTCCAGGCTTTAAAATCTGCCCTGCCTAGCAGATATTTGTACTTACCAGTGATTGCTGAACTGTTTATCTTATTTAGGGAACTTCCATATCCCCAGTGCATGAGAGCATTTTTAAAACACCCAGAAAGCTTGAGATACCCATTCAAAGTTATTTTTGGTAGAAAGAACAGTGAGGAGTGTCTCTAACTCCTAGATTACTCAGAAGCTCTCTGTCTTTGTTTTAAAAACATTTTCATTAAGTGCCCTGACAATGAGAGACATCATTCTGGGACCCAAGAGATCATCTTGCTCTGAGAGAACTTATCCTTTTGTCAAGCACTCTGTGTTTTCCTATCAGCCATCCTTGGATCAATCCAGGGTACATGCTGCTGCAGTGCTCCTGAGTACAGTGCTGGGAACACAGCAAAGACGATCTCCCAATCTACATGTGCCAAATCCAGATATGAGTCCACAAGAGTCCCATCCGAGCACTCTCACTGGCACTGGACCACTTTGTTTCTAGTATGCTTGAAAGAAGTGTAGGAATGGCTGAACCAGTATTGGAGCATAGCGTATCAAAGATGAAGACACGTTTGTGCCCAGTTTCTACAGCATCCGTGCCTACCTCCTGTGCTGTGATATCGGAGTCTCTTCCTATTTCTGTGCTTCAGCAACTAAGTCATCATTTAGAGATATTTTATTACTCAGCACCATTATCATCTTGGTATGACAACAGGAGCCCTTCTCTGAGATCTTCTTCTTAGTCTAAGTTTGTAACTGAGGTTTTGGGCCTTATTACACCTTATACTGTCCCACAGGGCTCCCCGAGTTACCCCGTACTACCAGGGCTCCCCCTTGCCCCCTCCCTGACCCCCTTCCAGCTTACTTGTGGCTCCCACAGGGTCTGTCCTGGGTGAGCAGGCAGGGAAGGGTTACCCTGCCTCCCCAGTCCCTGACACTGCCACTGCTGAGCTGCTGCTCTTCTCCCAGCTGAGCCTGGCCCAGAGAGCAGTGGAGGTGACAGCTGGGCAGGCAGGTTAACCCTTCCCTACCTGCTCCCCCAGCACAGACAACACAGACAGCCACATTAGTTGTTCTGCAGAGAAGTCACTAAGAAGACTAGAATGGTGACTAAAATGGAGATCATAGCTTTGCTGGAGCTATCATTGGAATTTAGTACAAAAAACTTGGTCTGGCCCCAGTCTCCCTTACCCCCCCACTCAGGGCAAATTGCCACATACCAAAGTGCATGTGGCACAGGCGTTCCCTGGGGACAAGAAGCAGTGGCACAGGGTGCACCGCTGCTGCTTGTCCCCAGGGAACCAAAAGTCCATGCATGTCTTGATGCACCCCGGGTGTCCAAGACTAGCTTCAGGTACACATGGGGAGGTGGCAGACCATGGATCTTTAAAGGATAATCAATAACAATTTGAACACTATTGCTTATTATCACTGAAACAACCTGAAAGTTATGTGGGTTTTTATTGAAAGCTGAGATTTTCATTTACAGGTGTCTAAAAACCTGAGGATCCATGTGGGGGAGAGGTATTAACTGCAGGCCCCAAAGTCCACTACTGAATATAAGGTCAACTGCATTACCCTCTAGTCTTCAAAGAACTTGAGAAATTATTCTTCGTTTTCTTTACTTGATGTACATACTGGCTTAGAAAATGTCAAATACATGCTAAGATGCTAAAACCTCAGTCTCTACTGCATATCATTATTGTCATTTGTTTTCTTTATCAGCATTTATGTTTTCTCATTTTCCCTTAAGAACTGTCTAGCTGAGGAATATCATTAATAATTCCTATCTCAACAGGTGAAATACTAAAATGATGAGGCTCCACTGGCTTTTAATGCTCCCATACTGTGTAAACACTTTTGAGACATTGCAGCATTGAAACTTCAAGACAAATACCATAAGATAAAAGAACATTCATCTCACCAATTTTCTATTCTCAAATTCACTCTAGCTATAATAATCAACTATTTCATTTGTGTTTCTGGTGTTAAAAAACAGCTTATGTGATGCATGTGAATACTTTGTTGGTATCTCTGTATAGCTTTATTCCAAAAAGCTCATCTGAAATGTGTTTTCTCCTGTTATTCCAAGCAGAAAATAGACTATAAATCTATGCAGACCAAGTTTAACAAAGCATTCTTGCTTGTAAATCAGACTTCAAGAGGTTGAAACCAGAATTTTGTTTTAAATCATGAAGAACATGAACAAGTGAAATATATTACTAATGGAGAGCTAAAGTATCCTAAAAAAAGCAGTTGACTCAGTTCAAGAATTTAATTTCAATAGTTCTAAAGCATTTAGTTTACATTTTAAACCGTATACTATACTAAAGTTTAAAACAATAATTTATTCTGAACCGGAAACCAGACATTAAACATTTCAACAACTTCAAAATGGTTTTTAATATTGTTTTAGTTTTTAAAAAAGATTGAAACCAGCACCTTCCTACAAAAACTTCTGTTTCCTATAGATTGTTATTTTACAATGAAAAAGCATTTCTGTAAGAATTCCTGACAAGTTCTAATTTTTATTAAATCAAAATAGATTTGAAATAGACTTGAACAAAAAAAAAAACCTTCTCGCTTGACTGCATTCTCACCCGATTACAAAACTAGTTTTTATCTCTTCAACAGCACTCATCTAGAGAGGTTTTCAAAAAATTGTAGTAATTTTTTTTATTACAACTGGAAACCATAGTTACAAATATTTGTGCTGCATTTTGGATGCCCAGTTTCACAATT
This sequence comes from Crocodylus porosus, assembly GCF_001723895.1. Lineage (NCBI taxonomy): Eukaryota > Metazoa > Chordata > Crocodylia > Crocodylidae > Crocodylus > Crocodylus porosus. The sequence goes on along the minus strand of NW_017728907.1, from coordinate 64,200,948 downwards.
TGGTAGTCAAATTAGCAGTTACGCGCTAAAACTAAGTTTAAGATTTTATAGGATGATCCAGGGGCCTAAATCTAATAATTGACCTGTAAGTTACTGGTCACTGGTAAAAGTGATTCTCATCTATGGTCTGCAGTATCTTGGGGTGCTATAAAATCTTTTAAGGGTGCAACAGGGTGCTACACAATAGCACAGTTAGGTATGCAAGCACCTACATGTGACTGTTGAGATTAACCCAGAGATCTCAAATAGGAAGCCAAACGAAAAGCGTTCTGATCTGTTCTGGGGTTACTGAGTTCTTTGCAAACAGGAGTATTGCTCTATTATTTTTCCATAGTCAGTAAATCAGTAAAAACTAGGGAGTGGCATTTTCCAAGGAGTGCACTGAGTGTAAAATGTTGAGAACCACTGAGTTACAGTTTTTTACATTCCTAAGTACCGTAAGATAATAATTATTGCAAGAAAGGTGTCTTGAGGCATCTTTGAAGATGCTACTGAATTCCTGAAGTTGACTAAATAAGAAACAATGATAGGTCACAAAGAAATAATCAAGGACCCTTCTTAATTAACGATTTCATAGATTGCAAAGCACTATTACAAAAATTAAAGATTCATGCAGAGATAAGGGTTCTCATATTCTTTATATTCTGAGGAATAAAAGTGAATGCTGTGCATCTTTCACAGTGTGGGCAGCTTGGGCAATTCACTGAGCTCCAATTATTCCCCTCAGTCATACCATTGTTCCTTATCTAGCACAACTGTGCATGGATACTAGAAGAGTACCTATTTTCAAGCAGTGTTGATTAGTAACAGGGAAAACATATTAAGCTCTGTCTTCCAAATCATATTAAGATTCCCTTTTTAATCTGTAAACACTTTACCTCAGGACTGTAGGAGCTGCCATGATCGACAAAATGTACTTATATTCATCTGCTCTTTGAAGCTGGGGCAGTCCTCAGCCTGGTTAGTACTTGGATGGCAATCCCAGGTGCAGGAAATACAAGGCATCTGGCTTAACATTTGACAAATATGAGACTATAGTAAGCCTTCATTTGGCACCACAGGTGCCTCTGAGAGACTGAATGGGAAAAAAGAGGATGAACTGCAGGACTGGACCTTACAGACTATTGAATTTTGATCATTCTGCCTCACTGAGCCTTTTGGTCAACGTCGGTATACTGTAAAATAAGCAACCTGGTTGATGCTGCTTTTTTGGTGGGAATATTGTATTTAATGTAATCAGAAGCATCACAATAAACCAAAATTTCTCTTCAAAACATCCAAAGGCAGGTCTGTGGAGCGTCTTAGTGTGCCTTTTAAAGTATACCCACCCATACATTTCTGCTCTGCACCCGCCAAACCCTGGAGCAAGGCAGTGAAGATGCCCTGACAGCTCTCCCTGGCTCAAGTTTAAGTCCCTACCTCCCAACCAGTTCACTGAAGTTGAAAACTTGAGCTTGAGATTCATGCATGTGGACCAGAAACAAGTTAGGGGCAACACACAAGGTATAGCACGTGCTACCACTGCAGTAAGGTAAGCCCTAAGAAATAACATAACCCGTCCTGTCTGATCTACTTTCAGAAACAATTGCTCTTTTTGTCTTAAGCAACAACCACAGAAACATTTTTCTTTTCTGCAATTATAGAATTTCTTCCACAAGCACTATACCAGTATGACATGCACGCCCTCAACCGTTGGCAGGTTTACAACCAATAATTTATGAACTGGATTAAAAAAAATCAGGCCTCTAATTCCAGCAGACACATTCATGGCAAGCATGTCAATCATGTTTACTGCCCCCCAGATCCATCTCTAGGGACAGGGCAAGCAGCAGCAACAGGGTGATGACATGAGGGAGCCATGTCAGGAGATAATACAGACATTGCTCACATGCTGCTGCTGAAACGTCCCCAGTTGGCCTCCATGCTCCAGAGCTCTGCGGTGGGCCCTGCCCCTAAACTCCTCGCCCTGGAGAAGCCCCATAGACTGGATGACAGGTCCATGGGCTAGATCCAGCCTGCTGGCCGCTGGTTTGACACCTCTGCTAAAAGCTATGACCAAGTGATCTCACAGCAAAACAAATTACCAGAATGGAAAAGGAGAGTCTCAGAGCCCGTGTTTGCTTCTCTATTTAGAAGTCTGTCACTGTCAAAGCTCTTCTGAAGTGTTAGTGGATCTAGATTTTGTTTCATTTGATCAAACCTTTGCAGCCCATCTCAGCCCTTCCCTCCCCACCTTTAAAAGATTGTCAAATTTGATTTTTTTTTTTACTTTGCTAAATAGAAAAAAAAGCATTTCCTGGTTATAGCATCCTTTTTACATGGGATTTTTTTATTTGAATAATGGGGGAAAAAACCATTTTCTGGTTATAGCATCCTTTTTACGTGGAATACCTGGATATTTTTAAAATTAGAACACCACAGGCTTTTTGCCTCCCTTGTGTTAGATATAACTGTCTGTGCAGAGTAATAGAGACTGATTATAGAAACCACTGTCAAATGCAATGACGAAACAAACTTAAATTCTGTATCATGTTTATGCTGCTATGTGGGTTGCTTTAGTACAGCATTATTTTAACTGCAGTTCACAATTGCATGTTATTGTGAATTCTTGTAAGAGTAATATATTAATGTGTATTGGTGTACAGCAATCCAGGGTTGGAAGAGTACATTATAAATTCATCTAATCCTGTGTGTTTTCACATTCTTGCGTATTTGCTCTTACAAGAACTGTAGACATATGTAGTAGAGCTGCACTGGCCAACACACATGCCAAATGGCACAGGCCGCCTTTGTTTGTGGCACACAGGAAATCGGGTAGGGAGCACAGCAGCAGATACGGCAAGGAACAGAAAACAAAGTACTGTAGCAGATTCGGCAGGAAACACGGGGAAAGAAACAGGAAGCCAATTAGGTGGGGAGCATAGGGCTGGGAGCAGAAAGCAGAGCAGCTGATTGGGCAGAAGAAGGAGTTTAGAGTGGCTCTGGGGTCAGGTGTGGGACTAATTTGTAGCTGCCACAAATTATTAGTGATGTGAATTCTTAAACTGGTAACACGTTGAGGAATGACAAGCCAGCTGTACTGTGAGAAATCGGCTGCCTTTGAAATAATTTTTATTTCTGTTCTTACAAAATACATAGGCACTTTACATTTCAAAAGTGTTTGCAGATCATCTTGGGGAAAGAACATTTTGAAAATAAAAACTGGAATTGGGTAAATGTTTCGAAAAGAAGTAAGAATTTCAGGTAACTCTCAGTGTGAACTCAGTGACATTCTCTAATACTTACGCGCTGCATTATTTCAGAAGACTATTTGAACACAGCAGATCATAAGTATAGTATTCATTGTCTGCTGAATAAATGTATCACAATCAGAAAAGCTATTTTCCATCAACTAAACAGCAGGATCAAAAGTGGGTCATCTTCACCCATTGATCCATACTCTCTGAACCAATATGTAAAATGCAAGAATTATTTCTGCTGATATAATATTGACTTTAGATACCTGCCTCATTGGGAATTTCAATATTAATGGGTTTTTCCCACAAATCTGAGGAACTTGCCTGAGTCAAGTAGCTGTTCTGAGATTCTGCCTGTTCTTTGTTTAACTAGTACATGGAAGTCAGCGTTTCAAGCAGAAATACGAGTGCCCAGGTATTCCAAAATCTAATGCATTCTCTGATTGATTGGTTTGCTGACTTTGTTGATTTTGGTAAAGATAGCAGTGGCTATCTATAATGAATAAGGTTCCAATGGAATTTTAAGTTTGTCTATAATAGTTTAACTGAAGGGTTGCCACGAGAACTACAGGGTGCTGGAAATGAATATTAGCCTTTATTCAGACTGCTATGTATTTCTTTGCAACTGCATAGCTCTATCATGTTGTTAGCAAGAGATAGGAAAAGTTTTGTGTACTCTAGGATTATGAGAAAATGGTGAATCAGCATGTGTGTGCATGTGTGCATATGAAAATTACTTGAAAAGTTTTGTTCTTTCGATGTAATGCTGTGTCCCAGAAATATCATGTTTTCACACAAAAAAAAATGGAAAGAAACTGTGCTTGGAAAAAAAGGCAAGAAGAATAGTATAAGGGCCAGCTTTGAACATCTTTCATTTTTGGGTTGTAAAAAAGGATAGCGGCTGCAAGAGGCAGCAGGATATCTTTATTAAGCTGGGAGCTGCTGCTGCCCCTTTCTCTTGTTCAGGTTTCTTCCATAAAAGATTACAGTGATTACTCACAAATTAATCAGCGTTCTGATTCTGCAAAGCATATTCTTACTTGTCTGAGTAATTCTAACGAGGTTGGAAGGGTCACCTAGTAAGCTTTGCTCATGTGAGTAAAGACTTGCTGGATGTTGTTCAAGATCCGTCTGTTTCTCAGATTTTCTAACCTGCATTAGGATAGAGATGGGGTTTACAATACTACGCAAGTCTAGGACAATTGGGACAGAACGGTTTTATGCACTAGCTCTTCATCCCATGTGTCCTCTAAAGTTTAAGCATGCAAAGGACAAAATCATTAGAGAGAAAGCTGTACCCTAGAGTTGTATGGACAGAGTAAAGTCTTAAGGCTAGGATGAAAACATTTCAACTCTGTTTAGAGCATGTCATGCTGTTTTGCAATGCTGGGTGGGGCTGCAAGGAGAGGGCGAAGTCCTCTTCCATTTTGCAAGGAGTGGTTCTAGACTGAAAGGAGTTGCTGTTTGAAGTCAATATGAGCATCTGGATGCTGCTGTGTTCAAGTTAGGTAATGTTCAAATGAAAGGTTTTAAGTGTTAAAATGACATCACCTCAGGGAGCTGGCCCCCAAGCTTCACCAAAAGGTAAGAGGAGCCAGTCACTGCCAGTGGGAATCCTACATGTCTTAGAATAAAGGATAATGGTAATTCAGATTAACATGTAACCGAACCCCACACTTGCAGTTTTGAGGGTTTTCTACTAGATACTGGCATATGCATTTTACAGTAATGATTGTAAGGTTTTATATATATATATATACATGTTTTATTTTTGCAATGAAAACTAAGCAGATATTAATGTCATATAATTTATGAAATGTTTATGTATGTGTTTTATGAACAGATTTTAGGGAAGGTTTGGTAAACTGTATCAGTTCAGTATCCTGTAATTAAGAATAACATTAAACATAAACATGGAACATAAAAACGCTAACATCCAAAAGGATATTGACATAGTTCTTAAATAGCTGTGGGCCCAGAAGCCCTTAAATCCCTGTTTTATTTTAACAACTGTGTATATTAAAATGTCTTAATACTGGCAGACTGGGTTGCTCTAGAATCAATACGCAGTTTATGGGCAGTCTCTCTCTGTTACATATGTTTTCCTATAGAGTGACAGCATTTGCCAGTTGTAAGCCTATAGAAAATAAGTCTACATTTATAAGTATTGGAGATGAAAACCAGTCAAAGAAAAGAGCTTCTGGTAAAAGTTTTTAAGATAGCTTTATAGGTACATATTTTTCTCTATAGTTCCAGCAACTTTTCATTAAATTTTAATGCCAACCAAATATAAGATTGTCTCAATCCATTTCCTAGTGACATCTCAATTAGGGTGTGTTGGCAGTCTCCATACAGAGTCCAGCTGTAGAACAGAGAGAGTGTGTTTGGGAGCCTCTTCACCTGAAGAGAAACGATTCCTCTAGAAAAGCACCAAGGCGCACAGACCAAGAATGCCTGCTCTGTACATGCTCTGTAGGTAGTGACCCATATTTTTAAATGATATTTTAGGTTGTATAGATAGTTTTGTACCTCAGTTATGCAGGAAAACTAGATTAATTCCACTAACTGGTCTTGGACCTAAGTAAAAACCATTGGCTACAAGCTACTCACAAATTTAGACAGGAAATTAGAAATAGGATCCTATAATCAAAATACTGACATTTTGGGGACAATCTTCCAAACTAGTGGAGACAAGGCACCTGAATTATTTCAAGGTGGAACTCAACAAATTTATCAAAGGGATAGGGGTATTCTTGGTATGTTAATCCAAGCACGTTGGCATTTCCATGTTGCGACTAAACAAAACCTGATATCTATCAGGGACGTGTCTGTTTATTAGGGTTGTGTGAAATGGGCTGTATTTGATTCAGAATTGGATTCCGCTGAATCAGGAATAGTGTTGTGATTCGTTGAATCGGATCACTGTCCCCAATTCGATTCAGCTGAATCTAAAGATTAGATGCTGGTTTGGAGAAGCAGCGATTTGGCCTCAGACACAGCTTTAAATGTTTTTTCTACATACCTCAAGGTACCAGCTCTGGCTCGTGAATGCTGCGATGCTGGGAGGAACAGAGCATCCCACAGGAGCATGGGGGAGGCACCCCATGTGCTTGGCTGCGAACCCAGAAGTGGACCAGAAGTACTTCCAGTCCACTTCCGGGTCTGCCACCAAGCACACTGGAGGGCCCCCCACACCTCCCCAGCTCAGCAATCGGCCATGGGGGGACCCTGAGTGCCACCCACACACCCAGGACGCACCAGTTGCCAAGCCGAGGGATATGGGGGGGGAACCCAGCGCGCTTCCTAGTGGACCCAGAAGTAGACCAAAAGTGCTTCTGGTCCACTTCTGGGTCTGCTGCCAAGCACACTGGGAGCCCCCTCTGCTCCTGTGGGATGCTTCATCTACCCCACCATCTCAGCATTCATGAGCCACCTAAGGTATGTTGAAAAAACTTTTAAAGCTGTGTCTATATCTTAATCACCAAATCTTTCCAAATCTCTCTGAATTGATTTGGAGGGTTCCAGTTTGATTCAGAGAGATTAAAGGGTCTCCTGATTTGATTCAGATTTGGAGATTCGGCCACCGAATTGGGCCATATCTCCACCGAATCAAATCAGGGACTGAAGCTTTGCACAGCCCTACTGGTCATCCTTTGCTCATTCCTATGCAGCATTGGCCATTGCTCATAGGTGTTATTTGGCTGTGGTACTCCTGCTGGCACTTGGAAAATGTTTGGGTATCTGGGTGTTGAGTCTTACTCTTCCACTCAGGGTCAAACTGATCATTAAGTATGGACACAGGGAGAAATATCTGTCCCAAATCAGGTTAGCCAAGACTCAGTTTTTTGTTTTCCTTTGCAATGAATGGTTTAGAAGGAGCCTGCATCTGGGAATGTGTTGTGGTTGAGAGAAGACATGAGAGTACCCAAATAGAATTTATTAGCAATAATATATGTACCTATATATATGCACATATATAATATACCATTCCCTAGTGGTGTTTTTATTATTTATCATAAGTGGACATGTTTGACACCAGGATTCTACATGGCCAGAACTGCTTGACAAAAATAAGACCTAAAAAAATGATTTTTTATATAAACATTGGTATGAGATACATAATGGATGCTTCCTAGAGTCATGTGAATATATATTAATAGAACAAATTTTCTTGTACTTGTAGTGGCAAGGTCCCTAATATCCCCTCCTCTTTACCTCTAGCATGTTATAGGGGATTTGCTTGTGTTGGGTTTTGTTCATTTGTTTGTTTCATGTGGGTCTTTGTGGCAATAATATGTTACAAGGGTCAGAGTGGAGTAATCATGTTAATCCTTTGGACAAATAGTTGCCTGTGAACACAGACAATTGGATTCAGTGGCCTGGGAAATATCTCCCTGCTCTATGTTCCTACGTAACAATGTCCTGCATTACTGTTTGGCTGAAACTTTAATGTATTGTAAAGAGAGTGTACTGTTTGATGATTGTAGTGCTCACAATTTTCAAACCTTCACTAGCATTGAAATAACGAGTTCAATATAAATCTTCAGATTTACAACTGTGGCACTTCAAGAAATAGTAAATCTACTTAGAAGGAGCCTGCATCTGTGAACAGGCTGTTGTTGAGGCAAGATGAGAAAGTATTCAAAATAGTATTTGTTCACAGTGTGTGAGAGAGAGAGAGAGAGACACACACACACACACACCTTCTAATAAATGTTATTTTGGGTCGTCTCTCATCTCCTCTCAACCACAACCTGTTCCCAGATAAATACACATATACCCTTCCCAAATAGTATTTTTTATTATTTATTATATATAGATATGTTTCATGTCAGTATTCTATATAGCCAGAATTGCCTGGCAAAAATAAGATCTACAGCAATGAATTTGCATATCAGCATTGGTATGAGATATATAACTAAATGGTGAATACAAATATATGATACAAAAGATGGATGAATTCCTATTCTTTTTACAGTGTAAAGGAACTTACAATTTCAGTCTAGTAAGAACTTTTCCACTGGAATTTTTTTGGCAGAAAAGAATAGTTTCTTGAAATCCACATGTTCCATTTCTGTGTGAAAAAGTTTCATAGATTTCATAGACATCAGGGCTGGAAGGCACCTCAGAAGATCTTTGAGTCCAGCCCCCAACCCAAAGGTCAGGAAGTCAGCTGGGGTCATAGGGTCCCAGCAAGATAAGCATCTAATTTGCTCTTGAAGGTGTTCAAT
>NW_017728907.1:64183900-64190886 GCF_001723895.1 Crocodylus porosus | reverse complement strand
GAGGGCAGGGGATCTCCCTCACCAGGACCTCCCTGTCCCATAGTGGGCATGGGCATCCCATGGGACTGATGAAAGATCGACGCAAAGTACTCATTTAATAGGTTGGCTTTTTCCTGGGCGTCAGTTGTCAGTTGTCCCATCTGGTTCAGCAGGTGTCCAGTGTTGCCTTTGCTTTTCCCCTGGCTCCCCACATATCTGAAAAAGGACTTTTTATTTTCCTTGATGCGCAAAGCTAGTTCGAGTTCAGTTGCAGCCTTGGCTTCCCTGGTTTGCTCCCTGCAGGATGGTACCAGTGCAGAATATTCCGCGTTGGTGGTGAATCCTATCCTCCATCTTTTGTAGGCCTTTCTTTTTAGCCTCAGGAGATCTGCTAGATCCCAGGAGGTAAAACCATACAGGTAAGAGAAAGACCATGTGGCCTATAAAATATTGTTAGCATCAACAGACATAATGCTTATCTATTGTGTGTGCTTCCTGGGCTTCAAAGGTCCTGGACATCAGGAGTTGATGACATTTATTAGATTTATATAGTGTCCTTCCTGACAGAGGCTCAGGGTGTCTTACAGAAGAGAACAAAATAATGTATAAAGCAAGCAGCAAGAGAACAAAACAGGAAAAACAAAATAATTTATTCAAGCCAGTTAGGTGTTGAAATAACCTGTAAAGTAAAAACTCCCCAAACAATAGCCCAACCTAACATACAAATGGAATACAGTATGTCATTTTGGGAGGAATCTTACATAGCCATTTTTCTTCAGAATATCCATTATTAATTACCATTACAACAGTCCCCAGCCAGAAAGAGTGTACCCCATAGCACTCTGAACAAAGACTGAATAGCTTTACAGCAAAATGGAAAACAGCAAGGAACTGGTTCTTTGTCAGAGGTGCACGTGATATACAAAAAGAAATCCTTCCTGTCGCAGCCTAGTAGCTACATAGTGCTAGAGTGCCTCAACACTCAATACCCCAGGCTAGATGAGATCCACTATACCAGGGGTGGGCAATTATTTCAGCTGGAGGGCCGCTTAATGAGTTTTGGTGAGCTGTCAAGGGCTGCAAGAGTAGTCCCCATTTTGACAGGTGCTGCAGCCCCTGATCACCATCTTGGGACTGGAAGTCCCACCCCTAACCCCTGACCTTTGCCACCAGAAGTCCTTCCTCTTGCCCTCAGAAGTACTCCTTTTTGGAGGGGAGGGTTGCCATCTTGGAACCAGAAAAAAAAAAATCATACACTAAAAGTCAAAGATGTACTATAACGTATTTTAATTTTATTACAAAAAAATATTTTTGTCATGATTTGTGTTTGCACAGTGTATATAGAGATGACTGCATAATAACTCAAAAATAAAGTCTTACTCTTGCATATTGTGTGTGGGGGTCTGTGGGGTTTGTGGAGGATTTGGCTGTGTGGGGGCACTGGATATGTTGGGGGTATATATGTGGGGCAGTTATGGGGGCAGGGTGCGTGGTGTTTGTGGAGTGTAAGGGAGGGTGGCTAGGTGTGGGGACCCTACCACATACTACCCACCGTGGTGCACAGTCCCCACCACTGGCAACAGCAGCAGGTGGTGGGCGCTCATGGCCTATGCAGGCACAGCCACCTGCTAGTGCACAGATCCAGCCAGCACTGCACATGGTGGCAAGGAGTTCCGTCAGACCAGCCCACTTCTCTTGCCTGGGGCTCCCTGTGATGCACATGTAGCTCCAGTCACTTGTACACCACCAGGAAAAACTCCATTTGATGTAGCCGGCTGCCTTCCTCGCCCCCTACTGTTCAGGTCCCTGGACTCCCCCTGGAAGCAAGGGTCAGGGCTGCCCTCCACTTCTGGTGGAGTCCCAGGACCTGCATGACAGGGGCAGGCAGGGAAGAAGCCAGCTCCATCACATGAGGCTTCCCTGGGTGGCACACGAGTGCCAGAAACTGCATGTGTGCCATAGGGAGACCCCTACAACAGTGGGCCAGCCTGGCTGAGCTCCTTGCCATCAGATGCAGCACTGGCCAGAGCCACACGTTGCTGGGCGGCAGCAGCTGTGTGGGCCATGAACACCCCGACCACCCACTGCCTGCTGCAACTGCTGCCACCAGTGGCAGGGGCTGTGCGCCAGGGGGGAGTGTCTGGGTGATGTCCCCACATCCCTACAACCTCCCTCACACCCATCTCTGCCCACCTGAGCTCTGCAGTCCTGCCACCCCTCTGGCCATGGGCTCCACAGTCCTGCCCCAGAGCCATGCTCTGTGTTCCTACCCAGCTTTGGCTCCTCCTCCCCCCACCCCCACCATTTCCCTGCCTGCTGCCTGGAGCAAGTACAGCCCCACAGAGATGAGGAGGAGCCACTGGATGCCAGGGAAGCCAAGCAGGTCCCCTGGAGGTTGCACCAGTAGCAGCAGCAGCTCCACCTGGAATCTGCATGCTGGCCAAGGCAAACCCTTCTGTGCACACACGTGGGAGAGAAGTGGGCTGGGTGGGGTACAGTTACTTGGTGGGCACCTGTGGGACCGATGAAATTGTCTGGTGGGCCAAATCTAGCCCACAGACTGTATTTTGCCCACTCCTGCTCTATACCATCAGCGGTAATGTAAAATAGATGTACCATAAGGAAATTTAAGAATGAATATGTGATACTTCTCCCTATATTGAAATTGTACTAATTTAAAAGAAGCTTGAAAAATACATAAATGTATCTTGATTAACAGAAGAATGTGTTTGCTTCTCTCTATATTAAAACAAAGCAGTAGTCTTTATTCTAGTCCCACTGTGGTAGAAATCAGAATTAAGTCAGCTGGAAATCAATGTCAATGGAGGTAAAACCATACAGGTAAGAGAAAGACCATGTTGTCTATAAAATATTGTTAGCATCAACAGACATAATGCTTATCTACTGTGTGTGCTTCAAAGCTCCTGGTCATCTATACTCAAGGTAGCTTTAAATATCTTTTTTTTAATTTACTTACTGGGTTTCTGTGGTTCTCACGAGAGTGCCACCTCATTATCTTTGGCTTTATTTTGTCCAGTACTATAGCATGTGTGTAAATGACTTTGATTATATGCTTTTACCATAGTGATAAATTGTACTAGTGTCACAAATTCAATGGAATAGACTATGAATATTCAAAATAGTGTGACTAAACTTTGATTATGTCCTTGCAATGACTTAGATAAAGCAAAATGTGCTCAAGGTAATAATAGGACAGAGATCATAGGTAATTTGAGACCTCCTGACCTCAATCACTTATAAAAGCTAATAACTGAAAACATAGGATCTCATTAATTTAAGTGAATTATAAACCCATTCTGGGATATAGTGCACACTGTTCTGCATCCCCAAAAGATTATACTCTTGATTTTGGGGATTTTATTTAAATTATGTAGAAATACTCTCTAAATCAATAAACTGTTTTAACATTGATCTAGAAAATCTATTCAAGATAAAAATCCTAAATGCTCAGACCCAATTTGCCATAAACTGCCCTCATGAACCACTAAGACAGGCATAGAAAATGTTATTATGACTCCTTTTGCTATATGTGCTACATCTACTTATACAATTGAGTATTAAGTCTGCACTAGACGATGGGACTATTTTGACAAATGTTTTAAAGATAGTTTTCATTCAAACCAAATGTTTCTGTTTTATGTGCAAAGTATTTGTCACTGCTACTGGTCGGACACTTTTTGACTGTTGCTATTATTCAGATATAGCAATATAAGCTAACAAAAGAAAAGCTTTCAGGATTAAATATGTAGGCCCTGCAAAGCCCATCCAAATTAAACAGAGTTCTTAATATTATTATATCACAGGGCTCCATTGTTTTCAATGCTATTCAAATGTAGATGTTAATACAGTCTGGAACCTAAACTTTGTATAGCCTAAGTAGATTTTATTACTAACATTGCCAAGCAGTGATTATATAGGGATATTACTTGTGGAATAGATTGTTCATTAATGAATTCTCACCTCGGAGAAGACAGCTTGTAGGTTCATCTCAGCACCTTTACAAATTTATTAGCATCTAGCAATTCAAGGCAGTCAGGGCCGCATGCATTCAGTCTCCACCAAGAAAAAGTCCCAATATTTTATTTATGGATTCTTTGATCAATTATATCTATTTATTATTTTAAATTATTGTTTAAATTGTTTATTGTTTTATTATGTTAGCAACTTCAGAAATATACAGGGACGTCTCTAAAATACTACAAAAATGTATTTATTTTCCTTTCTAAGTAATACAAACATTTTTAAAGGTTCTGGGTTCCTCCACCTTCCCCTCTAATTAAATTCAACAGAAGTTGAGTGGTCTCGGCATCTGGTAAAATGTCCCCATTCCTTGTAAAAAGAGCTGTACCTTAACACAGAAATAAATTTGAATTCCTTTAAAACTCTAGCAGCCCCTTTTTCTTCTTATCTACACAAGAAGTAATATCGCTTTATTATTTCAATGACCAATATCTATGATATTGCGATTGCCAGGATGTTTTTCATTGTAGGCATCAGAATGAGAAAACTGACCTTGACTTTCTTTATGTATTCTTCCTCTTAACTTAGAGAATACATAACTCAGTTTTCAGGCAATTATCTCTCAATAATGCCCACTACAGCATGGACTTAGCCTGCTAATTAACTAACTTTTTAAAATTTATGATAGGACTCATCCTTTCTAATATCTCTAATGGTGAAAAAAATGATAACCTATCATCAGGAATGGTTATCTTATTCAACAGATAGCACACAGAGCCAAGCTGAATGAGTTCTTTGCCAAACCGAGGTGATTCAGAGAACAACTCACTTTTGAAAGAACAAGAATAGGTTCACTTGATTGAACAGAGTATGGATTTTATAATAGGAAAACAGCAAGTAATTTGAATAGTTAGCAGTAAATTGTCAAAGCAAAGCGCTACGGTTATAGACACATTCCAGTAATAAGTAACGCCTGCAATGCTATTTGTACGGTTTCCATATCTAGAATCTCGAAGTGCTTTTCCCCCCTGTAGAATCTCATTTAGAATGTTTCATTTTAAATGAAGAAGCAGATGCACTTTACCAAAGAGGTAGAAAGCCTCATTCTGCTAAATGTAGATTATCACCATTCACATATTGTAGAATTAGAAAGCCACTTCCTTTTGTACAGAAACGCATGAAGGTTTTTAGCAGTTCAAGGGTTATATGCAATAGAAATTAGCAGAAACAAATTGTGTTCAGAGCCAAATATGCAATTTTTTCCTTGTGTAAAAAAGAAAGAAAAAGGAGCTGCTTGATTTTTAAAGGAGTTCAAATTCATTTCTGTGTTAAGGAACAGTTCTTTTTACCAAAAACTGAGAACGCTTAACTCCCTTTGGAGTTGCTTTAGTTAGAAAGGAAGATGGGGGGCGGAAATGTTTGTATTATGTAGAAAAGAATATATAAATTGACTTTTGCTGTAGTTTAGTGACATCCCTGTATATTTCTAAAGTTGCTAACATTCAGTTTAAACCCATTATCACAGTCTTATCTTCTGACATCCCAATTTCATTTCAGTTGCCAATTTCAGGTTTTGTAAACATGTGATGTATCCATCACAAACAGCAAGACGCTATTGCAGACTCAGATTGAATTAATAAAATGAACCAGGAAGGCATCCAGGGCACTGAGTACAAGTAAGGCCAAAAGTTAGAACAGGCAAGAAGAGTGGGTACAGTTTGCTGAGTAAGAAGAAACAAAGACTAAGATGCTTATAGGAATGAACTTGTGAAAATGAGAATGCAGAGTATGGAATTTGAACATAAAGCACAGAATGACAGAAAAGGGCAGCGATAAGTGTGCTTATAGTAGTGGACAAGTACATTCAAAACGGAAGTATATAGGATAGGATAGAGAAGAGAGTGAATGTGGCCAGAAAATAGAAGGTTACACAATATAAGTCTGGAGAAGAACACAGCCTAGCAATGGGGGGCCTGTTGGCCCCAAGTTGTGGTAAGTTAGTTGATTTTCTTTTCTCCAGTACAATGGACTGACTGCAAGGTACTCTACCCAATTTACATTAATCCATTACAGGAATATGCTTACATACATTCTTGCTATCTATGAACACATCGGCACAACAGTTTCTCTTCATATATATGAAGGAAAATGGAGTGAACAGTCAAGGGCACTGAGAAAATGATGTTAGTGCCAAATGGATGGCAAAATCAATGGCAAAAAATAATTGCATATTGGCAGGCTAAGAAAATTTTCTATCAGCTCAAGTCTGCTATTTTGTCATGAACTACAAAATATGAATGATTTAAAGTTTATCTGACTGGAACATATAAATACAATACAACACAAAAAAAGAGTTAAGCTATAATTCACTGAGATTGGAGTTGGTATGAGTGACAAAAACCTTCTCAAATGCCACTTTCCAGAAGTTGGGAAGCCTCTGTTCTCTGTATTAATGTGTATTTCTACTGTAAGAGTCATATATTTTTACTGTAAAGGCCAAATTCTCAAATGGAGCCATGGCTACCCAGAACCACAGTTAGTGCTGCCCAAAAACTGGACAGAAAGAGTAGTGGTGATCAGAGCAGAGTCAGTTCAATTAAAGGGTCCTTAATGGATCTTCTTTGAAGGACAACTGACGAAGGGAAATGTAATGACAAGCAATGAGCAGGACTGAACATGATTTCTTCTGTAGGGGGAGAGAATGTCTTGCTTAAAAAAAAAATTTGAAGTTAGCTATGGATGTGCAGAACAGCATCATTTCGTTTCGACATCCATTTCATCATTTCAAAGGGATAGTGTTTTGTTTCATTGTTTCATTTCGTTTCAAAGCACTGTCCCATTTCATTTCATCAAAACTGTTTCACTGTTTGACGCATTTCGACCTTTAGCCCATAGGCTATAATGGGGAATCATGAAAATGCCTAAAATGTTGCATTTCTTGCCTGATTCAAGACTGCAGGGGACTGAGGGGGCAATCTGCCGCCCCGACCCCTTAGCCTGGGAAGTCTGCTGCTTCCTGGGGGCCC
>NW_017728907.1:64044810-64183889 GCF_001723895.1 Crocodylus porosus | reverse complement strand
CAGGCTGCACTCCAATCAGCCCCACCAGCCCCTTGGAGTGCAGCCAAGCAGCAGAAGGCGGGCAGAGCCAGCGCTGCGCTCCGCCGCTGGGCTGCACTATGATTGACTCAACCAGCTCCACAGAGTGCAGCCTGGCAGTGGGAGGCAGGCACTTCGCCTCCCACCATTGGAATGAGCTCCATGGGGCTTGACCAGCCCCATAGAGCACAGCCCAGCAGCAGGAGGCTGGCAGAGCCAGAGCTGCGGTTCCTCTCACCACCAGGCTGCACTTCCTCCCACTGCCCACCATGCTCCATGGGGCTGTGCACATTCCTGGTTTTCTCCTGCTTCCTGCTACCGGGCTGCTTCTAAACTCAAAATATTTCAAAACTTTCTAATGTTTCAGGTGCCCTCATTTCATTTCAATTTCACTGTTTCAAGCTCAAAATGTGTTGAAACAGCTTCAGAACAAAACACTCAGTGAAATTTTGTACAGCCCTATTAACTAGTTCATTCTTTTCATAGCTGTCCCTTCTCTTCATCATCAGCCAGAGATCCAGATGAACATGTGTGCACGCACGCGTGTGTGTGTGTACAAGCATGAATATACATCTACAAATACTGTTAGAGCACCCACTCATACAAATATTTGGTTTTATGGGAATTTACTTTTGTATTTTGTTGTATGGAAGTCTGCTTTTAGAATGATCTCCCTTTAATACCTCCAGCAGTAATATTTTTGGGGGAAAAATAATCTTTACTGTTAGAGATAATAGCTATGGTAAAGGTGATAGCAACCATTGATTAAGGAATAAAGCAATACATTTGAAATTATAAAAAGCCAATCTATCATTGCTGATATAAGCAATAAACTGAATATAGCAGTGGACTGAAAGAGGGATACCGCTCATGCCTTGAGTCAAGGAGTCCATCCTCTTCCAGTAACACTGCTTACCCTGAATTTCACCTTTCTGTACATGCAGTATACCCTGCAGCTAAGCAAATAAAAGAAGCTAGTTAGCTTGTACCTCTGCCCATCAATATCAATAAATATTCCTAAGCAAAAGGTGAAGAGGTAAGACAATATTAAGGGACTGTATAGCAGAAACTGCAGTATATAGCAGCATATAACAGAGCTAGAGGCAGAAACAAAACTATTAGAACTCAAGCAGCATAAGCTGGAGGTGAAAAAACAGGGCAAGGGAATACACATGCAGAGCTTTCACTGCCACTGGGGAGGCAATTAGTACAATGTCACAGAAAGCAGACCTCAGACTTTGAACATTTGTTGTTAAACGTGAAAAAAGCTTTTCATACATACATGTCAAGAAACCCGCTGAACAAAATCTATCTAATCATCCTAAAGAAAATATGAGGCACTTTACAGGTAGAAAATTTCATCAGCAAAATGAAAAGAACTTTCAAAAAGTGATCTTGCAATTCCATAGCCTGAAACTTAGCTAGATAACGGAAACTAAACTATAAAGGACTATACATAGGGTGACCCATATAGGACAATGTAAAATCCAAGATGTTATCCCACCCTTCCCCCATGACAGGAAGTACCGTAGTTTGTTAAAATACTACAAGAAATCTGAGGAAGAGGACCATGTTGCTAAGGGAGAGGAGGGGGCAGGGCAGCACTGGTATTACTATTCAGGCAGCTAAGGATTCAATAGCCTGTTAATGACCCATTGTTTTCTTCACAGGTGTTAACAATCCTCTTTTTAATGGCAAATCCACTAATCAAACTAACCTATTAAAGCATTTCTGCTGTCTGCTAGGGCTTCCTATTGCACAGCTCATGCCACTCCACTTTTCTGCCCTTTGCCCTATGCCTGGGAAACTCATTTTAATTTTCACTGGCCAGCCAGGACCAGCCTCCAGAATACAGGATTGTCCCAGCCAATCTGGAATCTTGGGTCCCTAACTATACAGAACTGAAAGAGAACAAAAAAGGAGAGAATATGGGGGCCCGTAGACATGCAGGTCGCCTGCTTCAACATGCTGTAATTCCAACATGTCAGAGCAGGCTCAATTAATTGAGTCTAATTATCATACTGCAGCAGCTTCAACATCTCATATATTCAGCATCCCCACACTTCAAAATGGTAGCGGGGGCACTTTCATTAAAGCTTGCTCAATAAGCCCTAGTTAAAGCGCTCCTGCCACCATTTTGAAGCACGGGATGCTAAGTATATGAAAGGTTGCAGGTGCTTTAATCAGAGTGACTCTTGAGAGTTGCTCTAATTAAAATCCCTCCCACCCCCTCACCTGAGCACATGTGAGGATGCCCTATGAGCCTGCGTATTTATATCATAATTGAAATTGAAACAAAAATATATCTATGGGAGTGCAGCTGCTCATACCAGATGTGAAGTTGGCCCTGTGTGTATGTAAATTCTTACAAAAAACCTTAAAACATTTTTAAAAATATGTATTTGACCATTGCTTATGGGATATGTGTCACACTAAATCACTTTGATCTTGGCAATTCTCTGTCTACATTTCTTGCTTAAATTCAGGGTAGCCATTTCTTTATGCGTGCTGTCCAAAAAGAGCTGTATTCAGTTTGGATAAGAAATGAACAAGCAGGTAATAAGCTTGTTACCTCTATCCTCTACTTCACCTTCCTTGTTATATACTCTGTTTGAACTATAAGCTCCACATTCTTTATTCTAGTCCATTAATACATTGAGAAGAGAACTCTTGCAAAAACCCTTACATTTGGCACTTTTGCCAGTTGACTCCCAAAGACAAATGTCAAAACAGTTATTGGTTGCACTTTCCAAACCACTAAACTTCATCAGAGTTTTGTGATTAAGTCCACCAATCAACTTTAAATAATCTTCATGATTTTTTTAAATCTTTATTTCTTCTTTGCAGTACCTACAACTGAGGTGCAATATCCCCTGCACCTTCTTCTTCATGGCATTTCAGTGAGGGCCATGAAGGAGGGCTGGCACACTTTCAGTGTTTTGCTCTGAAACACTTGCACAAGATCCTTCCACTGTAGTAGCCTTTGCACTTTGGGGAATTACTAACCCACAAAGGATAGGAAAACAGGAGTGGCCTACTTGGATCCATGGACACAACATACCCTGCGAGTACCTTTGAAAGGCAAGTCCAAGATTTTGGACCCTACTCTTAGAATTTCGTATGTGTTTTATCCAATGGCTCTTTTAATGCAAAAAACTTTGTGAATATCAACCGGGGACAGAATACTCAGGCCAGCAACGATTACTGTACCTCTGGACACGCAGAGTTGAAGAATGGCACCAAAGTCACTTTACTGCTGAAAATGGAGGGCTACACAGGCTTTCAGGTCCCTAAGCAGTGAAGCAGGATTTTTTTTAATCTCTCTCTTGGACATAGATGGTCAAGGGTATTTCTGTGCCGTACAGAGGTACCCAAACTAGTTCTGAATGAGCTAGCTCAAATACCAGGGGCTGTCTAGCAATGTTAGCACAGTGCTCTGATTGTGAGGTGAGAATTAGTTACTTGGCCCAGTTGGAGAGCACTGGTAATGCAATACCACTTCTAGAACACAAGCAAGCTTGTTCAGAGTTAGTTCAGGTATCTTTCTATAGAACTATGTTGCATCATGTAGCTCATCTGTAAATTTCACTTTAAGCATGTAAGTACTATTTTGGATTTGGTCTTTCGTCCCTATGATATCCAAACCCCCAACTCAATTTAACTGTTGTACTTAATATAGAGCATGTCTCTAGTTTCCTAGGTAATTCACTTTCCTATCATGCCTGGATCTTCCAAGAATGAGTGTGAGGATCTGCTGTATAATCTAGTTAGTGTCTTATTATGAACATGTTACATTCTACTATGTTAATCGTGTGAGGGTTTTGAGAGATGTAAATCAAGTAATATTTTTTCACTTCACTTACCTACCATGCTTATATATGTGCCAGTAACTATTTCTTCCTTGTTTCTAAAATTATTTTTGATATTTAGGAAAAAATAATCAAAGTATGTCTTGATCACATTTGGTTTTATCTGTATGCCCTTGTAGCACACGTCTATATTTCAGCAAAGGATAATCTATTAATGTCAACAATGGTATTTTTTCTCTTTAAAGATACCACTTTAATGAAAGATATAGGTTAATGCCTGTTTGCCTGTTAGCACCCTTCCAATGTTTTGCTTCTATAGAAACAGTTCTGTATGTGTTTTTGTAGATAGACATCAAACAGTGTTATTCACAAGCTAGTGAACAGCATGTGCAAACAATCTAAGTAAAGAAAGAGGTGCCACTGCCCAATATTGCAATCTCCTTAAAAAATTGAAGGCCCGTCACCTCAACAGGTAGGCCTATCAGCTAAGCAGAATGGGCTCTTAAGAAGAATAGTGTAGAATATATGGGATACATATTTTTTATCTCAGTATGATGTTGCATGTAGAATGTCATTTACATTCTTTAACATCATGAGTTTAAATTTATTTAAAGGACTTAGGAATTCCACATCTCTCCATGGTGAATGGAGAGCATTATTTCTATAGCTAGTCAAATAAATACAGTAGCCTAAGTTAATTCACAGTATTTCGGGCGTCCTTTTCTTGCATCAGAAAATATTGTGTACTGGTAATTTTTGCTGCAAATCAGATGCTTTAGGTATCCAGGTGACTGTGATCAGATGTGTCATTTTTACTTTCAAATAAAATAAGGGATGCAGGCCTACAAAGGGTAAATCTCCCCTGCTAAATACAGCAGGAGAAAGATTTACTCTACTCTGAAAGTTAAACATCTGTTAATGAAAAGTGACCAAACTAAAATAATTATTAGGATGTAATTAAAGAACAAATTATGTTTTCTCCAGTTTACATTGTGGTCCTGCTCATATAAAGTAGTGCAGTCTATTTTACAAATCCTCAACCATGCTTCTGTGTAACAACCAAATTATCTTAATGGGTGGTGAAATGACAGACTAGATGAATGCCTTCCCCTTGAGTCATTTTCTGATAAAGACACATCGCTTAGCTGCAAAATGACAAACTATATGTTCAAAGTGACAAATCATTTAATTAAAATTTACAAGCGGTTAAATACTGTTTGACCCAAATGGAGGCAGTTATCATGAATCAATTTCAGAGGAGGAACTAGGCTTTTCAGAAAAATCGATTGCTAGCAGCCACAGTACCTGGCCATACTCTGCATATCTTATGGTCTGTTTTTAAGAGTCCTCTCAGCTGGCTGGAGTATAGTCTAGTTCAGAAAAGATTTCAATCAAGTTGAAAAGTAGTAACAATTTTACTTAGGCAGTGTTTGAACTCTCTCCAGCTTCATGAATACTTAATGTCACGTTGAGTGTTCAAGAAAAATGCTCTTGTATCTTAAGAGCAAATAGCTCAAATTTTGATGAGTTATGGTTTTCTATTGCATATACAGGCCAGTGGAAATTGCAATCATCTTTCATGAAAAGGCTCAGTAGTTTTTATTATAGGAGAATAAGGGTGGCCATTGCATTTACTAACTAATATAGTAAATGTAAAATTGCCAGGGTAATATGCTTTATTATTTATGCTGCCAAGCACATAATGTGCTGGTAGTTTCATAAAAATATATATTAGACGAATTTCACATGCCAGCAAGCTGTAGATCTGTTTTATGTATATGACTTATCCAATGTCCTTCTATTTCGTACCATGTTACAAAGAACATGATTAAGCAGTATTGACGTACAAGTAAACCAGTGAGGTATGCAGGTCTAGTCAGTTATATTTCAAGGCTGCACTGTATTTTAAATGATTCATTGTTAGTAAACACTCTGGTGGTGTTATTTATTTCATCCACTGTTTTTCTTACTATAAAAATACTAACAATTTTGCATTTATATTAATCTGCCTCTGTAGAAGTATACGTGATATTTTCATAGTTTAGATATATATTTTAATAGTCTGTATCTAAAAATTATATTAGCAACTTATGTTGTATGTAGGAGTATCATAAAAAGTGAGGAATTGAATATTAAAGAAAATCAACTAACTTTGTACGTGAACAAGATAAATAAACTTTGTTCTACAGAAAGGACCTGCCCCGTGTCAAATGGTAAGAATTATTTTTTATTGTAATCTCCATGCACAAAAACTCTCTTTTATATCCTCTCAGTCACCAAAAAGGGAAGAAATCATATGGTAACCTGTCCTTTGTTTGGTGTCCATTGATAAATCAGAAGAGTGATGTTTAAACAGTCAAGGAATTGTAAAGTTATATAAAGAATACCATCTCCAATATGCTATATGACATTTCTTGAATGCTGCAGAACCAAAAACATCTTCTTGATATATGAGGAGAGCTATCAAAGGTTACTGCTGAAAACATAGATTTAATATGCTGTTTAATTCAAGAGCTTATTTACAATGTCACACTTCATTTTGAAGAAAAGTGATTCTGACAACCAATCTTTTAAAGTATAGAAAAATGTTTTTTAAAAGGTCAAAAGCACAAACATTTAACATGCTAACTACTAATAAATTCATCTCCTGGAAAAATTAGCAGTTCAACTAATGTCTATAAAGCTATTTACAATATTCTAGTATAACAGCCAAACCCTAATTACCAATACTAAGTGACAAATAATCATCAGGAATGCAAATGAGAAAAAAATTCTATCAAATTAAAGTAATTAGTCCCCAAGTTAAAATTTCCTCTCACATTAAAATGTTCTTACTTTTCTCAAATGTGACACTAACAGATGAAGGAATCGTTGTCATAGAAGCACTTTTGTAGAAGCATTACTGAACTCTGTAACAAGTATACGCATAAAGATCTGATAGCACGTACAAGGCATATTATACTTGACATTCTTGTTTTTCTCACTTTAATTCATCATTGCAGCTATTGTTACAACGTGCCACTTTTGCATTAGGCAAATTTCAGAAAAAAATTCTGTGACTCAAAAGTACATTCCTTATGAAAATATGTGAAAGTAAGTATTGATCGTGATTTTTATTTATTTATTTATTTTTGTCATGCTCAGTCAAATAGAGCATTTCCACTGCTACTTGATTTCAACACAGAGCCTTTCTAGATTTATGTTTTGCGCCTACGCTGTGAAGTCAGTTTCCACAGAATTTTATTCTTGAACCGTAGAAATTCGGGATGGGAAAACTGTCAAGGGCTATCATAAATTCCTATTCCCAGTGCTGGGTTATTCCTCAGAATTAGAATGCATGGCAATGTATATTGGAATATCTTTTCTAATGTTCTAATTTTCTGTCTTATTTAAAATGTCATAAGTGGTGATTCATCCATTTCCACCCAACGATGATTTGTACCTTCACTTTGATACTTGTTTTCCATATTGATTCTAAATTCTGCTTCATTTCCTACCATTAATTTCTACTTTGTTGTAAAAGTAGCCTTAGTTTCTTTACGCCTTGAGTACTGATATCCTACCTAATTGTCACCTAGACAAGCTAAACATTATTGTTTTTTCTAATAAGCAGGGATCAAAGTTTCATTATGCACACTCTTGAGAAGCACACAAATTAAGAGGAAGTCCTTGCCATAAACACTTTATATTCTAAACAGGCAGTACTGTAAAACATTGATAGAAACGTAAGCAGAATGTTGAGGTACAAATACGATGATTATTTGGTTGTGGTTTGTGTTTCGCTTGCTATATTCTCCCAACCTCTTCTTGTGTCCCCCAAAAAGGTACCCTACACTATGTGCACCACCACTGGTGACATTTCTCTACCTTTCATAGAGAAATAGCCCTTTTTTACTTAAAACCCAAAATGTCAAAATGCAAAACTCTGAGCTTTCTTTGTGACAGCCCTTTTCTCACCAGAGCTGTTTCAAGAGCAATCAGGCTGAGATGCTTCCTACTGGTGCTCTCTTAAAGGAAATGTCCCTGAGTAGAGGATTGGTAACCTGGGCCACTTACCACTGAAGCCCTGTCAGAAACCTGTCAGGTTTTTATTTTCTTTTGTATTTATTTTTTTTTATCTCAGAGAAGTCCTTTTAGCAATTAATTTACTGGAAGACTTTACAAGTTGGAGGAGGAAAACCTGCAAAGTCCAAAGGAAATGACATAAATGTATAGTACTCAAGCTATAGTAAAAAAAATAAAATCTACTAGGGCTCTGATCCCAGTGTGGACTAGGACAAAATGTTAGACCTATACAAAGGGAAAAAATATTTTCGGCTGTCTTTATTCACTTGTAGAATAGAGCTACTTGTGTTAGGTACACAGGTCAGGTATTCTTAGATCTTAAGTTAAAATTACAGTATGTTTAACACTGGATATCACTTCTGTAAGCATGGATATGATTGTATCACATTAAATGTCAAATGGCACCAGTATACTTCCTGAACTGCAACTAAAGCATAGGCAAGTTATGTTCAGACACACAGAGATGCTAGTTACTATTTCATGACTATTAGACCTTTCTATATATATATATGGCATAGGTTGGCTGCAGCAGGTTGGCTACTGCACCTTGCCATATTTGGGTTTGAATTCAGGATTCCCTGAAAAGAGGAATTCTTACCAGCTCTGCAAAAGCATAAGAAAAACATCCTCTAATAGTTTATATATACATATACACCAAGATTTTTGAGTGTGTCTATTGCCGTGGTTGAGGGTGCCCCGATTTTGGAGCGTCACAATCACTAGGTTTCTGATACCATTAGTTATAGCAGGACCTGAAAGAGACCCTCAAGTTGATTTTTTCATGACCAAATTCAAAGTGTTTATTTTGGATTATGATGTCAATCTACAGCGTAACGGTTTTTGGACTGATCTGCCTTCCAAAAGAAAATGCTTTGGGACATTTAGTTAGTTTCTGTCAACATGATTATCAGTCTTTAATATTCCACATACAGGCAGCGTGCGTGCGCATATGTGCCATAGTCTATAGTGTGGTGGTGATGGTATCGGTGCGCAGTCCTGAAGCCCCTGCTCGTCTGCTGCCTATGTTGCATACCCTTTCCCTGTGCGCCCAGCTGTGATGCATCTGTCTATCTCCCTGTGGAATGTGACACATTCCAGTTCCAAGGAGCCAGCATATTTCAGTGAAATGAAACGTTCCAGCCAGTTCTCATTACAACTGTATGCAGTATGTCAGGAAAGCACACCCTCCATGGGTATCTGATAGATCACCCATGCAAGTCTGATTCAAACATGAGGGAGGTCTGCTTCAATGACGATATTGCAGTTCTGCCAAAAGACTGCTGTACCGTTAAGGAAACCTTCTTTTGGACAAATTGCTTACGTGTGGTCCCTTGACTGCTATTGTATTTAAATTTAAAAATCACATAGTGCTTCTTGGGTAAATAGAAGTTAACTTCAGGCCTAAGGCGAATATTCCCTTAAACCATGTTCAAATATCTACATTTGCCAAATATCAGCTGATCTGAAGTGCTTAGTGACTTTTGCTTTTTCCCATAATCATTGCACTGCTCTCTGAGCAAGGACCTTTGAGATACCTTGCTATATAAAACCAAATTTTATTCTTTCCCAGAAATTTGCCTCATAAATACTTCTAGCGATAATGAAGTATTATTTGCAAATAAAAATTAAACTCAAGTATGGTAGGGCTGCATTACTGTACATTAGATGGTTAGACATTGAGAGCATCTAGTACTGCTTTGTTTATCTGATTAGCAGGGTTCTTAATATGTGTCAAGAGACAGTTTGGTATTCAATATGATCAAATGTATCTGTGCATCAGTGATAGTATTCGTAAAAATGTTTTACAGGTATAACATATGGTACATGGTATACAAGGATTTTAAATATAGTTTGTTGTTCTTCTAACAAAAGTTGTCTATAGCAGCTAAAATATGGGAGGAAATATTCATTGGTTAGTACCTCTGCTCTTCCAAGATTTTGTGATATCCCAAATTATTTGCTCCAAGTAAGAAATGTAACAGGCAGCAACATGTTGGAAATCCATTATTTACACTGATTATCTACATTGCAGTATTGTCAGTTAAGGTTGTTGCAGCTGAAAGTTTGTCCAAATCACCATAGTACATTTTTTGTGAAGTTTCTGATTCAGTTTTTTAAAAAAAAATAAATAACTATATATATATATATATATATAAAATTAAACAATGTAGACCCAATTATTAAACAACAGTATCAAACAATGTAGACCCATATATTTTGGTTTCCATCAAAAAGTCATTTCCCAACTCTTCTACCTCAGCTAATGTGGTAAGAGTCTGATTTGACTAAACAACAACTAGACTTATTTAGATGACACTGGTCACATCTACTTTAGACATTTACTGTGCAGCTGACTAATTAACTGCACAGTAAACATCTCGGCATCTATACATGCACCCCTATTAGAGTGCACAAAACTAATAAACTCCACAGCAGGGTAGTAAATACAAGTACTACCCTGCTGCGGAGTTTTTTAATGTGCAGCAGCACAACTTAGAAGCTGCAGGGCTGGCTGGGGCATGAGGTTCTTCAGTGTGATGGCTGCCTGCCCTTGTGCTCTAGCAAGCCTCTCCACAGCACATTGAGCCAGGTTGGAGCAACCCCAGGCTGCTGCAGCCCAGCTCAGTGTGCTGTGGTCCAGACATGTGTGAGCTTCCCAGAAGCAATAAACTCTGTTCAGTAAGCGCCGCAGTTTATTGCTGCACACTAATGGTATGTGTAGATGCACCCACTATGTAGTAATGTTTTGGGTTTGCTAAGATTTAAAAGTGAGTAAAGTACATAAATAACTCTATATTAAAGTTTTTACTACTTTTTTCTGTTAAGAGAGTAGCATATAATGTGTTCATACTCAAAGGAGCTCAAATGCAATAGTTTGGTTGGTATCTTATGCATGCTTTGACACCAGTCTTAGTTCAATAGCTGTCTTTGTATCAATGACCTACTGATTTTGAAATCCTTCAGTAGTATATGCACACACACTAAAGACCATTGCAATTCCATTGTCATATGATTAAGCCATAGCTAATGGGTCACAAGGAAATTTTTTGACTGTCGCTTCTCATCTACTATGTTACAGTGCCTGGAAAATGCATCAAGGTGTGGAAAAAAGTCTGCGCAATTTTATGAACTTCAAAGCCTCATCCATCTACCTTCAGTTATGTGACTCATATTGGTATCAAGTTTGTAATGTTTCCAGATAACTCACTGTAATCCCAATCAAAGAGCACAAGTGATTCCATTGAATGTATACCTGTAGATTAAATTTCAGTTGCATCTACACCTGTGTTTTACTGCAGGGCAGACTAATTAGCTCTACTGTAAAGTGTTACAGTGTGTATTGGGGTGCAGTAGATTAATTATCTCCACTGCAAGATAGTACTGTTAGGGACAGTACTGTCTTAAGGCAGAGTATTTATTTGCAATCAAACACACATGTAGACCGAGGCAGGGGCTGGCTGGAGCATGAGGGTGCTAAAGTGCAGGGACTGCTTGCCGGCTAGCCCCACCCAGCCACCCCTCTGCCACCACTACCTGGATCCCGAGGCTGACCCCCCAGACCTCCTGTGAGCCCAGAGCTGCTCCACCACCACTCAGACTGTTGCGCCAGAGTTTATTGCATCACCCTAATTGCACATATAGATGCACCCAGCATGCCAGAGAGTTGTTTTCTTAGGTAA
This sequence comes from Crocodylus porosus, assembly GCF_001723895.1. Taxonomy (NCBI): domain Eukaryota; kingdom Metazoa; phylum Chordata; order Crocodylia; family Crocodylidae; genus Crocodylus; species Crocodylus porosus. The sequence continues at coordinate 64,172,317 of NW_017728907.1, read as the reverse complement.
ATCAAGTATATTTAAGATAAATAAAACATTGAAATAACATGAAGATTCTGGTTTAACTTTTTAGAAATGAAGGCATCCAAAATTACATTTTCTCATTGTCTATTCAGCTATTGTGACTAGATAATACATATTACTCATGCTGTCTCCATAGGAAGAAATGCATCTGTTTGAAAAACAAAAATACTCAGTGATATGCCATCATATGTGTGTGTGGATGCATCTACATATTCATTAATGCACAGTGGTTGCTGAGCATTTAATTTAGTACTTGTGATATCAAGTACTAAATAAATGCACAGTAACCAGAGTTACTGTGCAGTAGCTCTGGCAAATGACTTTTTTGTAAGACTACTGCCCAATAGCCTAATAATACTGTGCAGTAGCATATTAGCACTGTTTGTTAGCATCTTGTGTAGATGTGCCTTGTGTGTGTGCAGGTGTGTGTGTAGTTCTTGTAAGTTGTTCAGCATTTCCATTTCTCCAAAATAGTCTTCATATTTTTGCTTCAATATTTTTGCTATTCACATTCACAAATAATCTGTTGACCTTGACAAAGACTAGTTTGGGAAAATTAGCCATTTGATTTTGGGAGTTGTAAAACTGGATTTATATGAACCTCAGAAACTCACTATGATTGAATGGGGGTGTATATAAGTGTGTAGTTATACTGTGCAGTTCATTTCAAGTATAAGGAAAGTAGAATAAATGCCCATCATTAGATAAAAAATAGATTGTCTTACATACATAAACATACTTGGCTAATACAGTAAACTACCAATAGAAACAAATGCTATCATGTATTTTCTTAAACTGAACATAATTTTTCTAGCTTGGAGACTCTGTAGAGTGTTTTTTTATGGTTTTTGAAAGAAACTTAATTCTTTATTTATATACTTTCCACTATTTGATTGGGGTGGGGGTTTACTCTGCACAAATTTAACAAATTTTCTATTCTGAAGATAAGAAATACCTGAAATCATAAGAGAACAATAGACTATTCTTCACCCATAGATTCTTAAATATCACTTTTAGGCTTACCTGTGGGAGGTTTAGCTGTATTGTAACTAAAGAATTTGCCTAAACTAATATTTCACACAAAGCCACAATATGGAAGAAAGCAAATGGGGGTGGAGGGATGCTTAATGAATAAGATCTCTGATGTTATTTGAAGATCAAGCACTTTAAGAACCAGAGAATGGGTAAAATCAGTGAGCCTGCAGCTCATGGAAGGAGTATTTATTTCTTCTTTTTTAAATGCTAGTCTGTTTATCAGGCTGTGCTGCTATTTGTTTTAGACAGTTTGAAATGGCAGTATAAATATATGCTGTTTCAGAAAGAAACACAAGCCAGCCAGGCCATTGGGTTCAAATTAATGCAGTCAGTATTAGTCTTTCTGACTCTCTTTGACATCTGTCTCCCCAGAGGGTCCAGATTCTTCTCTTTCCAAATCTGGCCACCACACAGCCTCTGCATTGTTGAGTGTGAACAGAACAAAAACACTTGAGCTTATGAGTTACATATAAAATTAAGCTTTGTTGACTCTAGTCCAGGGGATAAAAATGGTACAGAACTTGGTGATTTAGGCATTTGGAGTGTATGTGGAGTGAAGGGAGGGGGAGGACTGCATTTAAGAGGCAGAACCAAGTATGCTTACTGAATATTGGTGCCTAGGAAGAAAATTACCCCTCCCTTCCACAGGCTGTTGGAAAGCTCCATCTTTTAAGGTATTTGACATTTTGAAACTTGTGTGGACGATTACCATTGCCATCTGAACTCTTAGACCTCTATGCACTGCTGCTTGAGAAAAAGACCCAAACGCATATACTAGGTTATAGTACTCTAAAGTGCAAATATTAGAGGTCATATTTTAATGTTCTTGTTTGTCTTTATGATTTCCTAAGTCCCTTAGGTATTTTATTATGGTTTCAAACTAAAATCAGTAGCAACTTTTTCACATTGACATTGTAGGACACCTTAAAGTCAGTATCAGGCTTAGCTATGACAGTACTGTATACTAGAAATTATATTTGTCATTTAAAAAAGAATGAAAGAAAGACAACCGTTTTGCCTTAGGAAGTTTACTGGTGGTATCTTCATCCAAAGAATGCAATCTAAAGACTAGCAATAATAAAAAATGAGTTCAGTGTTTGGTAATACCCTTGCAAAAATTTGTGGTCATAATATTTCTAATGCTAAAGTATTCTTCTGTCATATCTGATAGTCAGGTCTGGAGCAAGGGTTGTTTTTATTTTTGTGTATCATTCAATGGCAAGCTCATTCTAGGCAGTTTTAACAACTGAATTTGTCTTTGATTACCTGTACTCATGCAAAGGAGGATTTCTTCAGAGTAGTTTTGCACAGTGGGTTGAACCCATGGCTATGCTATAAATTATGCTAAAACAGTTGTGCTTAACTTTTGGCAGGCAGGCCATGTCATTTGGCTCACATGGTTCCCCATGGACCCAGGAATTTGGTGGCAGGGGAACAATGGCAGCATAAATTGATGCTCCCCTACTGCCAAATTTCCAGACATGTGAGGCCACAGGCCAGATAACATCCCCTTGCATGTTAGATTGTGCTGGCACGTGGAAATATGGGGTAGGTGAGTGCATGATGAGATCTGGTGTGTGGGATCAATCTGGCAGGTAGCCAAAACAGGGTGCTTAGGTAGGGCCAGCATGCCAACTTATACCTGTTGACCTGCCTTGTGGCCAACTCCACATGGGATCCAGCCCACAGACTAATCCTGTGTGCTCATCTGTCCCATGGGGCTGGAAGGTTGGGCACTACCTTGTAAAAATATTAAATGAAAATGCTGAAGGATAGTTGTTTTCGCATTCTAGAATCTGAGCAACGAGGTTCTTGCATATTCTGAGGGCCTTGTTACACAGTCATTTTATACAGCTGTTTCTTCCCTACCCCCTGCAACCCATCTGTCACACCCCCCCTAGAGCAGGGATAGAAATCTGTCCTGACTCATCAGCCCTGTAGTGGCAATTCACAGCTGTAGCTCCTAATCAGGCCCCTGCTCACCTGCTTTCTAATGACAAGTTATAGCTGCACAGGTGGGGGAGAGTCAAAAAAATTTTGGGCTTAGATGCAAGGGACAGAAGTTGCACATAAACCACTTTAAGTGATCAGAAGCTGATTTAAACCTGTAACAGAACAGAAGTCAGTTCACATAAACCAGTTTCAAAATGGCTGAAACTGGTTTAAGATAAATGTGGATGAATGTAGTGTCAGACTTAACTGATTTAGGTCAAACTAGTTTATGGAACTTCTGTCCCAGACCCCTTCCTGATTCCAGTTAAATCACAGTCCCCCAGCATCCCAAGATCCTTTGCATCCCTGAGCTGGGCTGTATTATCTGCTCCTGCAGAGCAGGGCTGGCCCCAATGCGCCAGTCTCTAACCAGTTGCATGAGGTCTGGCTGATAAGGGGGTGGGGGTGGGAAACCCAGCTAGGGACACAGCCCAGTCTGCCTGGCAGGAGCAGAGCACCCCTACCAGACTTTCCCCACTGGAGTGGAGGGGGTGGGGGTGTAGGCAGCAGGCTCAGGTGGAGGGGAGGGAGGAGGGTTTAAACCCCTCCATGGCCCATGGGACCCCAGCCTAGGTCTGCTGGGTGCTGTCGTACTTCAGCCTCCCCCATCCCACTCCTAACTCAAGCAGAGGAGAAACAGCACCTGCCAGGGTTTACTCTGTGTCTCCCTGCTGAAGCAGAAAGCAGGAGGCAATGGCCATGGCACAACCGGGGTTGGCAGGGTGAAGCAGGGAAGGGAAGTTTAATCCCCCCTCCCTCTCTTCTCCCATCGGCATGGTACCCCAGGTGGAGTTTGCCTGGCAAGGGTGCAGCAGCCCCTGTCAGGATTTCCCCTCTCCCCTCATTGGCCACTTGAGTGGTGGGAGTGGGCGGTATGGCCAGGTGACAGCCCCGGGCCAGCCTCCTAAGGCAAAGTGGGGAAGGAAGGGCCATCATCTGGCCACAACCCCCGTTCCTGCTGCTCGAGTGGTGAGTGGGGGAGGGGGAGGGACCCTAACAAGGGCTGCTGTGCCTCTGCCAACAGACCCTGACTGTAGTCCTGTGCTGGTGGAAGAGAGGAGAGAAGAGGGATTAAACCCCCTGCTCGCCCCTCTTCACCTGCCAGCTTCTAGCCTGAGCCATTAGCACCCCCAGCTTCTACTTTGAGCCACTGCAGACATATGGCTGTATTTCCAGAATCAAAAGTGAATGTCTATTCACTTGTTTCTCAGTTCAGTCTTTGCAGGTTAGGCTAACCTGCAAAGATTTTAGTGATTCAGGCTCGGGCTTTTTGAATTTTTGTACTTAGCCAAGGTGTGACTGCTCCAAACTCAAGCTAGCACTAACACTGATGCAACATGTAACCCGGCCCTGATACTATTTTATGTACTTATGGATTAAAGCTCAAAACATGGCATGTCAAGCACTTTTTCATTTAACTTGGAATTAGGAACTTAATGAATTTAAAGACATTAGTTTTGAATTTCTTCAGATTGTTGTGGTTTTCTGTGAAGTGTAGATAGGAAAGACCTGTCAATTTCCCTGTCTTTTGCTTTTGCTTCTTATTATCAATCACTATTTCTTTTGCTTTTATTATAAATCACATTGATTCCTTGATAGTTCATCTTCCAGTTTCCACTACAATCAATCCATTTTGGACAGTGACCAAAAACATTTTAAAGACATCACCATTTTTCAACTCTGTCTCCTCAGACTGTCATATCAGAATAAACTGGTACCATTCTACCAAAGTGGAATTAGCTGCCAGACATAATTTGCCCTATTCCTGTCTCCTGTATCTCAGCTTTTGCCTCAGATGATTTCCAATGCATTTGTCTCAATAGTGTAAAATGGCTTCTTGTCAGAAAACATAAAAGGCGAAGTTCTGCCCATGCTAAATTATGCTCAGTATGGTTACTTGAGTATAACTTAAGAACATAAGAAGTGCCATACTGGGCCAGATGAATGGTCCATCTAGCCCATGGCATGGCAGAATTTGGCCCACACTGTAAAACAGAACTTCCAGTTTATAGCTTAGAGCAGGGGCAGGCAAAGTCCAACCCATGGGCTGGATCTGGTCCACAGCGGACTCTGTTTCTGAGCAGCGCCTGCCTGTGTCACTGTAGCCAGTTTCCATGGACACCCCAGGAGCAGTGGGGCCAAGGGTCTATGGAGACCAACCCAAGCAGTACTGGCAGGGTGCGCAGCTGAGCAGGGAGCTGCTCTGGGGCCCGGCCATGTCTGGGGCTGGGATGTTGCCGTAGTGACAGCACAGGCCAAAGCTGCAGATTACAGCTCCAGACCATGCTGTCACCACTGCAAAATGCTGGCCCCAACCCTGCAGCAGCTCCCCACTGAGTCACATGCCCTGGCAGCACCGTTTGGGTCAGTCTCCTTGGAAGCCCTGGTCCCATGCTGTCCTCGCCCCACCACTCCTGGGGTATCCCTGAAACCAGCCCCAGTGACGCAGACAGGGACTGCTGGGAAATGGAGTCCAGCTGCTGGCCAGATTTGCCTTTTTGGCCACCCCTGACTTGGAGGGAATTATTTAGGTGTGGTTATATGAGTGTGGGGTGCTCAAAAACTGCAAACAGTTCATAGCAATTGATTCAAATTAGGCAAGATGGAGGTCTATTTTTCCTGGCATTTCACAGTGGGGAGTGTAAATAATCTTCCTTCCTGCCTTGGGTCAGGCATAATCCTGGTTTTTGCCCTCTGATCAAGTAACTTATTGTCAGACCAGCCCAAAACCTGGTGTTATATTCCTCACCGGTGGGCAAAGGTGGGCCCTTTGAATCTTGGTTGCCATGACTAGGAAGAGTTCACATGACTTTCTACAAAAAGGTAGGGAAAATTTGAACTCTGAGTGTCCCACACGGAGCTCCATGAGCTATTATACAGTCACTGGGCACATCTACACGAGACATTTACTGCAGAGCTGACTAATTAGCTCTGCACTAAAACATCACTGTCTACCCATGTGGTGCTCTTAGGAGAGCATAAAACTAATTAACTCTACCATAGGATTGTACTGCCAGACACAAGTACTATCCTATGGTGGAGTTATTTTACTCTGCTGCAATACATGTGTAGACACTGACAGGGCTCTCTGGGGCATGAAGGTGCTTCAGTGTGGGGGCTGCCTGCTGCTTAGCCCTGCACTGAAGCCCACTCGTGCCCCAGCCAGCCCCTCCAGAGCACACGGACCTGCCAGCCAGGGCTGCTCCAACCTGGCTCAACTTACTACGGTCCCAGGCACGCATGCAAACATGGTGCCCGGGAGCAATAAACTGTGTTGTGAACTGCACTGGGGTTTATTCAGCTGCATTAATAGCATGTGTGGACATGCTCACTGTGTAATACAATAGTTCCAGCAATCACCACGCAGGCAGAGACCTCCTTCCAATGAATGATGCCATGACTGAAAATCAGTTATGCCCCTATTGTTTGATTTAGTGTCTGCTTAGAAGCTTTGATTCTTCCAAAAGATGAGATTGAATACCTCTTCACTAATTTTGCAGTACTCTGTGATTAAACAAAAGAACATGACTGTACTTTGTCTATAAAATAATGTACTGCACAATTAGACCTTTGTTAGGAGAAACATTTCACATTCTGAAGTAGTGTTTGATGTTGTAAATGTGTCATACTGGCGGCTTTAATTCTTTTTGTACTTCTTTTATTTGAGTGATCCATGGTAGAAGAATGCAGGAATATCAGTGGCAAGGTCCAAATGATTCCAGGCATAATTTACATTCATTCATGTAAGTTGTAAAACATTATTATCATGAACAGAGTAGCTTCTCTCTGTTGAATCATAATCTCCACCCAGCTTTCTATTTGAAAAGGACTTCCTTGTTCAGATGTATTTTAATTTTTAGCAGTGAATTTTCCAGTGTTGAGGATTTGTATCTTGAGTGTTGCTGTATTTCCATAAGACTATACAAATTGGTGGTTTGAGCTTTGTGCAAGTTTCTTTTTCAGTGCTTGGTCTCCCAAGGTCATTGTCTGCTGAATAATCCTACTCTGGACTTCAAAGCAGAGATTGCACTTTCTCTTTTTGACAAACTTTCCTCTGGTCAAAACACTCATAAGTCTGTTGTGGCACCCCCAAGCAGATTACCTCTCCTATCTCAAGTCATCGCTTTCTAATTCAGTCTTTTTATAGACTGTCGACCTGCTCCTCCAAAGCCATAAATCCTCAACAAACTTTAAGTATAACAATATTTAGAGATTGTATCAGTAGGACTCTACTGAGGCTTCAGAGTCCCATTATCTTACAATCTTTTCTTTAAAAAAAATAAAAACATTTTTGACAGGCTGGACTTTTTCATCATCTTTCCCTTACTGTCTTGACCTTGAGTTGCTTTATCCCTTTCCCCCTTAGTTTGTCTTACTTTCTGCATATAAATTATTTCTTAAGGCTTCCCTGTGATAAATCATTAACCTAAATACAGTAAAATGTGATACACCTTCCCAATATAATCCATGTAACAGAATTATTCTTGCTTAGTCAGACACCCTGAAGAGGCCCATGTTTTTCAGAATTAAAGCTTCTAATTATTTTTGGCTAATGCAGTGCTTAGAGTGATGAAATGTTGGCTAGCAAAGGTGGCATTATATGTTTCCTAATCTCTTGTATTAATTAGAGATAGTGCTGTAATAAGATTTTGTTCCTTTTTATTCACTACTAGGAGAGACGTTTTGAATATAATCCCATCTGTGGTAAGTGTGTGTACTTACAAATTTTCATAGCCATTTAGTTTTGAAAATGTTAATGAAGAATGACTATAAAAGGAGGAGGAAAGAAGAATAAGATAAAGATGCATATATTTAAAAGGTCACACTAGGCCCTTGTGAAAGATGTACTCCGATTACAGAGGCATGGTAAAATGAGAGTCATGCTTTGAAGATGGTATAGGATGAGTTTAGTACTGATACCAGAGGGAATTTCTTTCCAAGAAGATCATTACATCTGATAAATGACTCCCAGGAAAGATACTTGGAGGAAATATTGTAGGCAAAAGTAAGATGTGAAAATACTTTTATGTGGTGTCCAATAATAATAGTAGCTATACCCACTGAATTTCAAAGCCAAGTGGATAGACTGAATGCAGCAAAGTCCTTTCAGTTTTTCAATCAGAATGTATCAGCTTCTGCTGTAATGAAAGGGAACTGCTGGCATATTCCGATATATTGTGAGCCTGGAAACCTAGAAATGTATACAAAAGGCACAGTGCAATGCATATATGCAAAACAATTTTCTATAAGCTACCTCTGTTTATACATGTAAAGTATGCATGGATGGTAGATGAAAAACAATTAGCTCTATTTTGTGGAACAAAGGAGGAGAAAATACCTTCTTGAATAAGACAGCTGTTGCAAAGATTTTTAGGTGATTTTATATTGATGTATGAATGTTACTGTTTTAACTGTGTCCGTTAATCATTTGGTCATTATAGTGATATCCTTTTTATCCTTCAGAAATTCAAACCATTTTCAACTTTTTACCATATCATCTGTGATGGAGTTGGAAGTAATCACGACAAAATTCTATTACTTATTACTTGTATCACTGTGGCTTAGGAGCCCAAGTCATATCAGTTATTAACAAAAGTGTTTTAGTAGGTATAAGTATTTCTTAGTTAAGCACCAGATAGCATTCGTGTATCATGGCCGCAATCCTTACCTGCAACATTTTTAAAAAATGGGAGCCATGAGATTAAACAGATTAAACCCTGAACATTCCCTGGTTTCTTTAAAGACTTCTTCAGGAATGTCTTGAACTACTGCTTATGAAAAAGACCTGGACTCTAGAGCCACGTGACATACGAAGTGTCATTAGGATTTTATGGGAACATTCTGTAACATTTGGGATTTTCTGGGTTTCCTGTGTGAAGAGAATCAAGTAAGACAATCTGTTCAGACAGGCGATAAAACAGTGGTTCCCTTTAACTTGTGATACTATTAGAATCTCACTGCTGTGCCTACACTGAAGAAAACCTAGTTTGAAGATTCATTGGTCAAGAAACTGCTAGCACCCAAGTTAATGATGATCTTTCCAACCCTGTGAGGGTTGGTGAAAAGAAAGTATCTAATCCTTTTACAACCGGCTCTTTTGTCTTTTGGTTGGGCTTTCCTATAGTTATAGCTATTGTTGTTTGTCTATATATTGTGTCTTTTTATTTCTTCTAGAAATTCTTTTTTAATGACTATTTAATACTAGGCCTGTGTGAACTGGCTAGGAGTCACTTCAGATTCGGATTTGGCCTATTAGGGGGACAGTGATTTGATCCGGTGATTTGAATCACTTTCCCAAATCGAATTGGCTGAATCTGATTCAGAGATTCGGCCACCACCAAACCAGCTGAATCAAACAGGCCCCATCCCCGACCCACTGTGCCAGCCTTGTTAATGGTGCCTCGTCTGGCCCCAGTGTCCTGGCACGTTAAAAAAAAAAAAAAGCTCCACACTCAGCAGATCCTGCCAGATTGGGGGCAATCCCTGCTGCCCCATGCTGCATGGGGTGGGGCTTTGCCATGAGCCCTGAGAAGCCCCAGTGGCCACTGCAACAGCCAGTGAATGCAGGGCTTTTTTTTTTTTTAAAGAGCTGGGACACTGAGGCTGTGCAGGGCAGCCATTGATGGGGCTGGGAGAGCGGGTGGGGGTTAGGGGTGCTCAAGAGGGCTGGAGGAGCAGGCAAGGGATGGGACCAGGTGGGGATCTGGTCCCATCCCCCTTCCTTCAGCCCCCTCCCCCACTTACCAGCATGGATCCCAGGTCCAGCTCCCTGCAGTGATGAGTGGAAACTGCCCAAATCACCAAATCTCCAAATCTTTTCCAAAATGATTCAGAGACTTCAAATCAATTTGGACCTTTTTAATGGTTTCTTGATTTGATTCAGATTCAGAGATTCAGCTGCTGAATCGGGCCAAATCTCCTCCAAATCAAATTAGCACCCAAACTTCACAAAGCCCTATTTAATACATATAATGCTTTTAACAAAATGGTACATGTAATCTAATTTTCTTTTCTTTTGGAGCAAATGGGAACAAAGGGTACAGGAAGAAATTAGAGAAAAAGACTTTGCCTCAAGTTTTTAACAAAAGTGGGCTGGTCGATTTGTTGCATACTAACTGATGAAATCCATTATAGCATAAACTATTCCAGTTTCTTCCAGAACTAGTACAGTTTAAAGAGCTAGTAGAGGTGATGGTTTGTAATAGCCACCAATTCATTAAAAATATTTCATCTTTGTTAGTGAAGTAAATAACAAAGCCCCTCTATGGTTTGCCTCTTCTTTTCACCAGGAATATTTCCCTACAGTCCTGTTAAAAGAGCTGTCACTAGGGACCTACTTAATTCAAGGTTTCACAGATTTCACAGAAACTGAAATTGCAAAATCCATGAAATCAACAACAACACCAAAAAACAATAAAAATGAAATTCTGGCTCCCCAGTCAGAGCCAGTGATCCTTACTCCCAGGAGAGGAAAGCACTGGCTGGTGGGTCAGCATGAAGGGCAGCAGACAAGATGATGGCTACCCCCTTGTTCCTCCTCCCTTTGTCAGGGCCTCTCCACACTGCCCTGAGGGGCAGGGCTGCACAAAGGGCAACCAGCAATCAAGATGACAGCTGACCCCTCATCTCTCCTCCCCCTGGGGCTCTCCACCAATCAGTGCCAAGGGGCTGCCATAAAATGCCCATGGCTCTGCACACCACAAGTGAGCCATGAAAGACTCTGCCTCACCGTAATTTAGGTAAGTCCCTTGCTATCACAGCCTACTTGTCTAAGGGCCTTATGCTATGAACCACACAAATGTTGATCAGCTTAGAGTTCAGAGCAGTTACACTTCAAGACTAAAAATGTTCTTTGTCTCTCATCTGCACAGCTGTGACTTACTCCTAGAGGCCTGGTGAACAGGGCTGGTGAGCCAGGACAGGCTTTGATCCCTACTCTACAGGCAGGAGATGGGTTGGGAGGAATGGGGGGTCTGAAACATGTAACTGTCAATGTCACCTGCCTTCCCTGGACCCTGGAGTAGGTGTGGGCAGCATGGAGCAACCATGGGTGTGGTTTGCTGCAACAAGGCATCCCTCCCTCCCCACAAAGCCACCGCCGCCACCACTGCTGTAGCTGCTAAATGCTCCCACCAGCCATGGCATGTGCTGAAACAAGCAAGGTGGTTTTAGCAATGCTCCGAGGCTAGGCAGCAGTGGAGCTGTCAGCTCTGGCTTTCCATGACCTATGCCCCCCTCACTCCCTACCAATCCCAATTTGCCTCAACCTGTTGCTATTTTCAGCTGTGTGCAAAAACACTATGTGGGGGAGGGGCCCACTGCATCCTGGAATACTAGAGAACTTCAATTTGAGTGGCACAGCTGTGGGTAGTGGCCACACCTTAATGAAACAGGACCACGGTGTTATGTAGATCAGAGATAATCCTGCCCAGGAGTGGTGTAACTTTGAGCTGCATAAGGAGTGCTTCAAGCCACTTAGAGGTGTTAACACACGGCCAGTCAAGGGGTTAAGAGCTCCAGGAACTGCCTAAAATTGCCATGTAACAAGGTCCTTATAGACTAAAGGGTTATAGAAGAGGACTTATAGAACTTTCCAGATATTACATTGGGTACTATTTCCTTTTCAAGCCTGGACTTTAGTTGCATATTATGTGGATCATTTGATAGCATCTATAAAGTTATCCCTGTAGCATCTATACAAATTATATACATGGTGCAAAAATGAGCAAGTACAATGAGCAACTGTGAAGTGCTGAGCATCTTCAGTTCCTACTGAAGTTAACAGCTGTTGAAGATGCCCATCATGCTACAGTAAGTCCTCATAACTGCAGGCTGAGGCTTTCAGTACCTTAACAAGGTAATGCAAAGTTGACAACGCATGCAGTAAACCTGTTTTAACCTTAGTTTATTTGTTGTGAATTGTGGCCCTCCCAGCTATGCAGACATCAAACATACTATTGAGCATAAGGCAGATCATTCCGTTCAGTGAACAAAGTGTGTTGATTTGCCTGTACAAAAAAAATAGAGCATTGTGTTCCAGATATGGTTGAGCAGAACAATTCAGCACTAATTAAGTAACTAGACACTAATTACTGCACTGGCCAGCAATCATAAAAGCTAATTTTTATATTCATCCTGTAATAAAGCAAGAAGATATTCCCCAATGACTATAAGTAACAAGTTTACCTGGATATGACCTAGTTACATCCAGTGGTAAATAGAAGAGCTCATCAGCTATAGATGAACAATATTACAGTATATTATAGTCACTAGATACTTTAAAATCTGACACTGTATTATACAATTGAATTCCTTAATTTTAGTTTAAAAGTTATCCTAATCTTCTGTCAGCTAATGATTTAGCTTTTTTATTATAGCAACATCTACCTCCATGCATCTGCCTATTAACTTCTGAAAATCAGCAATGAGTCTGACCTGAACATCAATTCAGACATTGCATATGGGGTGTTACAACTTCAGTGCAAATATTAAGGATGGCATTTCCTTCAGTCTTTTAATTGTTGCACTGCTGAAGTCATTAATAGTCTTGGCAATCTTTTTCCAGTAGGACTTTCCTGCCATCTGTATATTTTTGCTGTATAATCCAAAGAGTTTTGGTGGTCAGATCAGATTATCAATGCACTTCAAAACTCTCACTTGCTATTATAATCCTAAAGCTGTTTTACTCATCCTGATTTTTTTATACCACTTTTCAGTAAAATAGGTCTATATTCTTGTTAGTGTAGCAGGCTTGCCTGTTGGAGCTTGGGTTCAGTCCCAGGCTTGAAATCTTGCTGTTTTGATTGGTTGAATCCATCCACCAATCAGGAGGCAGCAAGAGGAGTGAAGCCACACCCCTTTCCTGTGGGGCGGGGGAGAGGAGGTCCCCCCCTCCACCCGGACCTGATTAAAGACTGCAACACTCAGGTCCGGAAGACTTAAGGGGCAGAAACCTGGAGTGTATAAAAGGAGCTGTGTGCCCAGCATGAGGAAACACATCCAGGACAGAGAAGAGAGAAGGGCAGGGCTTAGAAGAGCTCAGCAGGGTGAAGCAGTAGCCCAGAAGCGCCCCTGAAGACTTCCATTAGTGGGGAACAGCGGACAGCATCAGCAGCTAGGCTCTCGGTGTGCAGTATGGTGTACAGTGTCCAGACCCTGGGAGTTGTATGAGGCAGCTTGGACCTGCAACTTCTGGTGTGTGGCCAGAGACATGGTGCACATGCCAGTACATGGAGCAGGACCTTTGGAGCACTTGGGCGGCTCAGGTCCTCAACCCCCAGAACGAGGCTGGGAGCTAAGTACAGGACGCGCTGCCCAGAGGGTCAGGGAGCAGACTGAGCCTGGTGCTGCATGAGGCAGCCCAGGCCTCCAACCCATAGCAAAAGGTTGAGTCCAAGGAGCCAGACGGTCCTTGGGCTACTGAACTGGCAGACAAGGCACAGCCAGAGGCCCCAGAAGCTCTGCATAGAGGAGCCCTGTTCCAGGGGACAGTGACCCCCCCCCCACAAAAAAAACCCCACTGCAGGTGAGAGAGCAGCTTGGCACAGACGATGAGGACCACCCTCCAGGCCTGGGGCTTCCCATAGAGGAGGGGGAGTCCCCCTGGTTAAATAAGGGCTCCTGAAAGTGGAGTTGCCAGTGGGAGGGCCCTGTTAAAGCTACCAGCTTCCTTGTAGGGCTTGGGAAAAGCCCAAGGGCATTGGGGTTTCCCCTTGGGATTAAGTTTGTCTTTGGGGTTTATCTTTTTCAGATCAGATACTTACCTGTGGCCTACCTGTATCTGGAGCTCTGATGTAAGGTTTTATGTCATTTGCCCGGAGGGTATTGTTTGTTACTTGTTTAGATACCTTACAAATATCTATATATAGTACATATGTCCTTTCCCTTGTGATAAGTTGATGTAAATAAATGTGTATATAGTTAAGTCCCCCGCCTGTCCTGGCCTGGTTCTATAGGGACAGAGGGAAACTGAGCCGTCTGCAGTTCCCCTGCCCCTCCCCCCCAGCACACCTGCCAGCTAACAATCACTTTCAATTGGAGAAGGGGAGTTACCTGGGCTACGTTAATATAATTTATTATTCATCTTACAATAGCTAACAAAGACAGCATTGATTCTGAGTGCAGATATATAATAAAAATCCTGCCCCAAATATTTACAATCATATACTATGGTATAGCATACAGCTCCAGTTTCAACAAAGGAAACATTCTTCAATTGAAACCAGTCTTGAGAATGCTGTACATATATTTCATGAATAGGATATTTATTCTGACTCTTCTCTAAAGTAAAGGAGTTGTTAGTTTGTTTGATTATGTTCTTTTACTGGTTTGACTTGTTTTTTTTTTTTTTTCTGGTCACTAAATCTATCACAGTAAAAAAGCTGCAGACATGATTCATAAGTATCTTTTTCTAGATACTCTGCCACACCCAAAGCTCAAGCCTGTTATCATTAAATGTGCATTGTAATTTCTGCTAACAGAGAGAATGTATCTGGCTCCTTCCTAAATCATATCTGATTCTGAACAGAATACGTTACAAAGACAGAGAAAAGATCACATAATAAAACAAAGCAAAACAAAACAAAAGATTTACCTGATGCAGCTCCAACTCAGGAAATTCAGATGTATTGGTTTCCAGAGCTTGCCCTTTTATGCAGGGAGACAAAACGCAGTTTCTGGAGCCTTTTTTTCACTCCCAACCCGCAGCCCCCTGCATCCCTGGGTGCCCCAATGCCAGGGCCCACACCTCCCCCCAGCAGCGCCTGAGCCCTGGCTGCCATCCATAGGAGCCGGCAGCTGCCGTGGCTGGAGTGGAGTGCAGAGCCTGGCTTCCTTATCCGTCCCCGTTCACTCTCCTGTGGACAGTAGTGCCAGAGCAGAGCCCGTGGGGCAGAGGCTGCAGGCTGCCCACTGTAGGCTTGGGGCTTCCCACCCTGCTGCCCTCCCTCCAGAGGCTCTGCAGCCCAGTGGGCAGGACTCAGAGCAGGAAGGAGCACCGTGCTGCACCACACCACCATGGCCACCAAGCTGAGGCTACCTCAGCTCAGCCAGCAGCAGCATGGGCACACCATTGTGCCACCACCACTGCCGTGCCTCAGCTTGGTGGCCATGGTGGTGCAGTGCTCCCTCCCACAATGCAGTGTTCCCTCTCTCCTACAAACCACTGCTTTAGAGCCAGATAGGAAGACGTTCCCATTTTCTGTTGCATTTACATTTCTGGAAAGTAAAAACAGCAGTGTGACCTTAATTCTGTGTCCCTGAGTTTCCTTTTCCATATCGAGACAAAGATGGTGCTCTGAATTTGACAAAACTCAGTGCTAAGTCTTCAGAAATACAGAAATAATACTTTTAAGGCCAAATGCTTCAGCTCGCATCCGTATATATTTATGATTCACAGCGCCCATATGGCAAAAATAGCAGTGAAATTAGCGTTTGGCTACTACAGCTCTGGGTGATGTAGATATGCCTGCAATAGGTAATACGTAATCATAAATTCAAGTAAATTCATGCTTTTATCTGAATGTCTAATTGTACACGCATCCATGATTACGTCACCCTGCAGAGCTCAAGATGCATCTCTGCATAACAGCTTTTACTTGTTAAACACTCAGTAGAAAGTCTTACATGTTGTGACTTGCGTGCTATTTTCAGACACTTAAAACTTTTGTTGTTTCTAAGATTTTTTTTCAAATGTCAAAGACATTTGATAAATGCCTTTTAAAAAAAAAAAAGTCATGAAAATTATCCAACTCAGGTAAAAATCTTCCTTGCTCCCCACTGTGAAGAAAATAATGAAAACATGAATGGTATTTTACTCATCCATCAAAAACAATTATTCATTCCAGATGAATGAGCAAATATATTATACCAAGAATTTGAATTTTTTTAATCATCAGAGGACAAAAAAAGATCTTGAGGATTTCATTAATCTTCAAATACCTGAAGGGTTGCCATAAAGAAATGGGGAAAAAACTTTTTCTGTCTTGCTATGGAGGGTAGGACACGGGCCAGTGGCTTGAAGTTGTAGCAAAGTACATTTAGATTGGATATCAGAAAAAAGTTATTCATTAGCAGAGCAGTGAGGCAGTAGAATAGATGGCCTGGGGAAGTTGTGGACTGTCCATCACTGGAGGTGTTCCAAGAAGGTTGGGCAGCCACCAGTCAGGGATGATCTAATATTTGCAATACTTGTGTTCTGCTGTGGGTATTTCCCATGCTTCTGGGCTTTGCTTGTTGCCACATGGAGCTGCGAGGCAATTTTTTCCCCTCCTTTTTTCCCACTCCTCACATATCCTTGTGACAGACCACCTTCTGAGTACTGGCAGCAACTACAGTGGTGGCGACAGCTGGCCAGAGTGAGCTACTGGTGTGGCGGCTGCTGGGAAGCCAAGTCCATCTGCCTTGCTGCCCCCACCCCACCACATGCCCAGGGGCAGCAGGATCAGCCACATGCATTGCAGCTCAGGCTCCCTCTCCCTCCCCCCCCCATGCCTGGGCTGGCTGGGGCCAAGGGACCTGCCACAGGCTGGATAGAATCCCTTGGTGACCAGATCCAGCCATGGGCCATATTTTGCCCACCCACCCCTGATGCATTGTCACTGCTTTGACATTGTAATTGCTGCTAGTCTGTTGGTGTGAAAGTAAAGGATAATCCACTATTTATATATGATCTTTGGAGATTACAGAAGATCTAAGAACAGCTGGAGATTTCCACAAGTTGAGGCAAGGTGAGGATTCAGAGTGGATTTACCAGATGGGAGTATGTTCAAATAGACAATTCACCATGTATCATGCCTCAGAGATCTGGCTAGTAGGGGGGTGTGAAACAGGCTGTATTTGATTCAGATTCAGACTGAATTGGGGACAGTGATTCGATTTGTTGATTCAGATCACTGTCCCAGTTGGATTCATCCGAATCGGAATCGGAAGATTCGATGCTGATTTGGAGAATCAGTGATTCAGCCATAAACACAGTTTTAAAGGTTTTTTCTACATACCTGGAGGTACCAGGTGCGGCTCGTGACTGGTGAGATGATGGAGCGGATGGAGTATCCCACATGGGGGCCTGGATGCTCGGTGGTAAACCCGGAAGTGAACCAAAAGTGCTTCTGTTTCACTTCTGGATCCGCTGCTGAATGCGACAGGGACCCCCTCTGTGCTCCCATGGGACGCTCCATCTGGCCCACGATCTCAGCAGTCACAAGCCACCTGGTACCTTGAGATATGTAGAAAAAACATTTAAAGCGTCTATGTCCAAATCATCAAATTTTTCTGAATCTCTCCAAATCTATTCAGAGAGATTAAAAGGTCTCCTGATTCAATTCAGATTCAGAGATCCAGCTGCCAAATTGGGCCAAATCTCCGCCGAATCAAACCAGCAACCAAAGCTCTGCACAGCCTACTGGCTAGCTCCAAAATGATACAACAGCTAGTCACCTGGTTGTTCTAGTAACCTTTTTACTAGCCAGACTTTTTTGAGGATACTTTAACCTTATTAGGAGCTTCATCCAGCAAACCCAAAATCAATAAGGCTTCTTTCAGCTAATTAAACAGATTGTAAAAGCTATTGAATATTTGAAGAACAGTATCATAACAGGTATATCTCCTTTCTATGTTTAGTCTTTACAAGCCTTTTTAAAGATATTGCCCATTCCTGTTTAAAGTCAAAATGATTTGTGAAGAAAAATTGCAGCCTTCTTCAAAAGAGTGCAAGTGTCCCAGGGTACATATTATCAAACTCCTCTGCTACACAGCTTACTATAACCTTGTCTTAGGAGTGTTGGAAATTAATATTCTCAAGTAGAGTAAAGATATTTCCAACCTACTACAGAATGCAGAGGCAGGTTTGTATTGCACTGTATATTGTCAAGATATTTTTTCCACAATGAAAGCAACCACTTTGCCCAGGAAGAATCACACTGCCGATTATGTTACTTGATTCCAAATAGCTTCAGTTTTTATTTTGTTTTCCTATTCCAAATGCCACTTCAAGTCTGTCAAAGTAAAAACATAACCTGTAGTTACTAGTCTACAGACTCTAAAGATACAGAGCTAAATTCACCCCGCCTCTCTGCATGCAAGGGAAGCTGAGATGCTAGTGAAGGTAATAACATGGAAGAGGGCAGCTTTACATCTGGCTGCAACTCCCTAGGAGCCCTGGCAGCAGGAACTGTACTGGAGAGGCAATGAACCATTGTTTCTTCTGGCTGGCCTGACCTAACTCACTGGGGGCTTCACCAACTGACTCCAGGCCCCTGGCAAAGGAGAGGGGATTGCTACACAGCTTGAGCTATTGCACCCCAGCCAACAGCCTGTATCTGAAACATGCAAACAGAAGCAATTCACCAGTCCATGTTGTTTTGCTCTTTCTGTTGGCTTTATAGCAGCTGTTCAAAATAACAAACAGAGCCAAAATCATCCCTTTTCTGAGCCCAGGGAAGTTAATAGAGTTATTCCCAAGCTGAAATTGGCCCAAATTCCATGGACTGAGTCTACTTCAGTGGATGATGCTGATGAATAAAAATGTTTTAAACAAATTAAGATATTTATTGTCAGGTTTTTGAACTAATGACCTGATTGAAAGAAACTGTCATATTAACCATACCATATTTTATTAGTAAAAAATAAACAGAATATAGATCACTAAAAACAGTCAAATTCATCTGTACTGTATCTCTTTATGTTCCTTTTAAGACTTGATTTTTCCTTTCACTTAAGTTTCATTTTCTGATTTTAGCTGAGATGAACTCAAAGCTCCAGTCAAACCTAATTCATTTTGAGTGTCTAAACTTCTCCAGATTTTTGTATCTTTTAGGAAAGTGGGTCTTAGTTTCCAAAGCTGTATGTAAGCTATTACTTTTTAGTATATTGCTGCTGCCGTGTTTGCCTGCATAGTCGCTGCACTACCAGTTCTGAATTCATTTATTTCTAAGATTTGGGAATATTGTGACTGTGAAAGGAATTATAAGCACTTTCTGCTTTACTTCTTTTTGAATGAACCGTTAAATCTGCAGTGTACTGAAATTAGAGACTCTGTGTCTGTGTCTGTGTCTGTGTCTGTGTCTATACAAGCCTACTGCGCAGTAAAGTTTGCCATCTACATGTGCAGGCTCTTTCTGTGCAGTAAAGCCAAATAGCATTAATTGTACATCTAGACACAGCCTGTGTGTATATGTGTCATGTTGTTTTAGTTACCCCAATATGTCTGTGTGTGTGTACTTAGATATCTATATTTTTTCCAGGTATTTGAAAATCAAATGAATTTTGCATCCTGTGCCTTTGTGTTTATACAATTTGAATGTGATTTAATAAAGTTTAAAAAGGGAGTGCTGTTTCAGGCTAAGAAAATCAGATTTACATAATTTTCCACTTGCTTTTAAAGTCGCAGCAGTTCAGATTATCTTTTACATTGGGGAGAAAGTTTTAATATGATAAGATGAAATACCACCTACGGTATGCTTGATCTTACTAGTTTAATTTTTTGTAATAAATTAAAGGTTGGCTTGTCATACTGACTTTTAATAGCAACTGCCTTTGTAACAAGGGACAGTGGAGGTAGGACACAATCCTGCAGCCCTTACTCCACTTTATACACCACTTGGGACTAACTGCATGAGTTAAGGTTTAGTACCAGGAACTAATTTTCTTCTTTGTGTATTTATTTTATTAGCAAAAACCTGTGCTTGGAAAGTAAAAGCGATGGTTTGTTCAAGTTGTACGTTCTATGCATAATAAGCAGTTTAATAGAAATTGAAAATTGCCAAGGATGTGACAGCTGTGTCTCACATTTCTTTATAAGGAGAGTAGTGACATTTTTAGTTTTGCTATTCAAAACACAATTAGACTACAAACTCGGGGGACTGGGATACTACAAAGCAAATGATATGTGACAAACCCTTCACTCTTTCCTTATTTCTCCAATTTAATTTATTTCTTTTCTTTTGCTCTCTGCTGTTCATTATCTCACAGGTGTACTGATTTTTGTGAGCTAGGCAATGTTACTGCATCATAATATTATTTATGAAGTATCCTAGGTGTTCATAGTACTTATAAAAGGACAGGTTCATGCCCCAAAGTGCTTGCAGTCTGATCCTGAAAACATTTACTACTAAGCATGTGCATACTGACGCACACAGTCCCATTCTGGTCTATTCTGTTCTGTACAAGTTCACAGGATGTCCTCATGAACATGTGACTTCCAGAAGTGCATTAAGCACTGTGACTGGCAGCATGTGATTCTCTATCTGAGGAAATGATGTGAGCATTTATTTTTTGAAGTGATCTTCTATCTTATATTTTG
Organism: Crocodylus porosus; assembly: GCF_001723895.1. Classification (NCBI taxonomy): domain Eukaryota; kingdom Metazoa; phylum Chordata; order Crocodylia; family Crocodylidae; genus Crocodylus; species Crocodylus porosus. The sequence continues at coordinate 64,151,976 of NW_017728907.1, read as the reverse complement.
TCCGCTGGGCTATGTCCACATATTAGTGAAGATGGGGTCAAAGACCTTCCCGTTCCCCAGAGTAGTGAGGTTTGAGGTGATTCTGAAATTCTCTGGAAGTTTGGACATAGCCTTAAACACAACCACCAAGAAAGTTTCCTTCTCCTATTCTGATGAGATTGCCCTTCCTTGTACCTGCAAAGCAGAGCTGGTAACCACAGTCTTTGTGCAAGAGCTTCAGGCAGTCATTTATGCTATATCCAGGCCATAGAGTGTTTTGAAAAAACAGGTTAAGACCTTGGTCATTTTATGGGTTTGGTAGTCTTATGAGTAGTCTTACCCATTTGAAAAAACAGTTTAAGACTGTAGTAAATCTAGTCATGAAAGGATAGATCCAGGCCCCCTCCAGGAAAAATGCTAAGCTAAATGTCTCAATACAGGGGCAGTTCTTGGAGGGTGGGGGTGGAGAGGTTGTGATATAATCACACCACAAATGACTCTTGTTCCATGTAAAATTTAAAACAAACTGCCTGGTGGAGTTAGCCATGTGTCTATTGAGGCAGAGCTGACCGAGTCAATTGACTTCATGGCTCATTATTATCTCCTTGATTCCTGCTAATTTCTTTACTCCATAGGGTGTTAACAACTCTCTTCTACAATTATACTGTCTGTAAAATATTCTTGGTAATATTTCTCTGCTCACCCTCCAGCATGCCCGATAAAAGTAGGAACCTGAACCTGGGTGGCTTTGTTCCTAGGGGATTTGAGCCCCAACAAATCGGAGACAAGAAGTGAGAGGCAGGGATGGAGGAAGGCCAATCTGTGCAGCAATGCATCTGTCAGAGGCAGAAGGGAGTTACAAAGGTTAGACTACTGCAGTAACCTTTTAACGGGTTATTCATTGCAGTATATGGCAACGGCTGTGGGAGGTTGAACCAGCAGCATACCCAGGGTAGCACTGGTGGATCTAAAGAGGTTTGTTTCCCCAGTTAGGGGCACTGCCAGCTGCTGAAGCAAGTTCTCTTCTGACCCTGTTTCCATATGTTGAGGATGGAGGAAAGAGGAGGCCAGGTATGGGCATGTTGTGGGAGGGGAGTCAGTGAGGGAGGGAATGCAGTTAAAAAGGTCTGTGAAGAGCAGGGAGAGCTTTTTAGGAGGGGTTCTGTGGGAAAGGGGCTGCTAGGGGCTATGATATGGGGGGGCAGGTTAAGGAGCAGCTGGGACATTATGGGGATAGGGGACAGTGAGAGGCAGATGGAGTTTGGGGCTGAGGGGGATGGTGGAGACTGGTGGGGGTGAAATGAGGTGTGAGGGAGGTTGGGAGCAAGAAGGATTGTGGGTGAAGGGAACCCAGGAAGTTTGAAAGACTGCAGTGACATTTGAATGCTTAAAGGAGAAGGTGAGGTCTCAGGGTGTGAGGGATGTGATGAAAGATCAGGGGGACTGCAATGTGATTAGCATCATAGAATTGAAGGACTAGAAGGGACCTGCAAGATCATCAAGCCTGGTACCCTGCCATGAGCAGAAAGTTATTGAGCTCAAACGAACTCAACAACATGCTTATGCTTATCCAGCCCCATCTTGAATACCTCCATGGATGGCAACCACACCTGTGTGTTCCAGATTCTGGTAGCGCTTTCAGAAAAAAAAGCTTTTTTCTTATATTCAGGCTACATTTTCCCTCTGTTGACTTGTGCCTGTTGGTCGTCATCCTCCCTTGAGGTGCCTTCTGAAGAGTTTTCCCCTAGATCTTGATGCTCACTTGATAGCCATATTTGTAGGTGGCTATCAAGTTCACCTCTCAGTCTTTTCTTACTCAGGTTGAACAGCCCCAATTCCCAGAGTTTCTCCACATCAGGTCTATCCTCCAGGCCCCTAATCATATAGGTGGCCCTTCTTTGTAGCCTTTTGAGCTTATCCACATCCTTCTTGAAGTGTGGTGCCCAGAACTGGACGCAGCACTCCAGCTGTGGCCTCACCAATGCTGAATAGAGAGGGAGAAGCACACATCAGCTGATGCACACCAGAGTTCTACTTGCCCGGCTGGCAACCTCATCACACTGTTGGCTCATTTCATCTTCCGGTCGATTGCGCCCCCCAGGTCCCATCAGATGCTGTGCCAGACAATGTACCAACACCCATCATGTAGTTATGGTGAGGGTTTCTCCTAACCAGATAAAGAACCGTGCACTTCTCCCTGTTAAATCTCATCTGATTTCATTCTGCCCATAAAACCAGTCTGCCATGGTCCTCCTGGATCCTTACAGTAAGATGAGCCTGTGCAGGATGCAGTGGGTTTATGGGGACAGGGAAGGGGTAGGATAGGACTCAGTAGGACATGATGGGGTGGGGCTGAGCATGGGGGATATGTGGGATAACAGAGAACAGAGTGGAACCAGGACTTATTTTAGATGGGAGGGGCAAGCCATAAAGGACAATGACGGACACTTTGGGGCCATTTTGGAGTTTCTGAGGGACCCATGTGACAGAGTGCAGGGTGTAGTTCTGTCTATGTCCAGGCTGATAGGGGACAACTATACACCCCTGGCACTAAGTGCCTGCTCTACCCAGGAACTGGCAGTCAGCCCTCTCTTCCCCAATTCAATTGTATATTTTTTGCCTGACTATTAAACTAAACATAGCATTTGGCCCTTAAATATTAGTAAAGTTTCTACTTAATTTTTAATTGGAGAAGAATGTGTAGTATTATGTCCTCATATCCCACAGAACCTACATCCCTCATTTCAAAGTCCTAGATCCACCCCGGCCTCAACAGAATGCAGAGCAGACCATGCATGGAGCATACTGTTGCCTAATACTAGCAACTTGGGAAATGTTAAAAACAGAGATAAATCCTAAAAAACCTCCAGGATTGCATCTCTTTTTTCCAGAGCTCTCTCTTGAAGGTAACTATGCTCTTTCTTCCAAAAGAGTTGTGAATGGCTCAATTTTTACTGTAAAATGTGGCAGTGGATTGAGTGCTCAAATGACTAAACCATGATAATAGCTTAGCAGTTAGAGAACTTAATAAAAAATTGGGGGTTCAGAGTTCAAATCTGCCTCATCCCTGATGCATTTCCTACCTCACCTCTCGTGTCTCAGCCACTAAGTTATAGACGGTTCTTGAATGGACAATCCCCTCTTATTAAATCTGTACCATTAGTCAGAAAAGAATTAAAGATTATTTGGGTCATAAAATCATAGTAAAATAGGGTTGAAAGGAATCTCAAGAAGTCATCTACTCCAAACCCCTACTCAAGGTAGGATCCTCTCCATCTAAGCCAGCCCCAACAAATGGTCATCTAACCTGTATTTAAAATCTTGTTGGAGATTCCACAACTTCTCTACATAATCTGTTTTGGTGCTTAATTACCCTCAGAGTTAGGAAGTTCTTTTTCATATTCAGCCTAAATCCCCTTTGTTGCAAATGAGGTGCATTACTTCTTGTCCCTTCCCCTGCAGATGCATAGAACAGTTGATCTTCCCCTACTTTAAAACAAGCCCTTTTTATATTTGAAGACTGCTAACCAGTCCACTGTCAAATCTGCTTGGAAAAATCTTGAAATGTGTTATGAATGTCAGTTAAGATCATGAACCAGATTCACTAAAGGTTATGTAGGAAAATGTAAAATAGAGCTCAGTGACGACAAGCAGTGATACCACTTTCACTTGATAACTAAGTCTTCACTCCAGCTCAGAAGGAGGACGCTGCTGACCAGATGCCCAGAATAATTGTGTTTCTTAGTTGTTCAAGCTATGACCATTTCTAACAAGTGTTTCTTATATTTTGGGGCTAACTTGTAGCTAAGTAACAGCTCCATTACAAACTGGAGATGTTGTAAACATTTCTGTACCTGAGGCTCCTTTCTTCTCTGTCTGAAGATGGTATCCTCTGCTTAGCTTTCTAGTAGCAGGATCCTGCATATACCAAAACTGAATGTAGTTCTAGATGTCCTTTAGTACTGTTTTGTTTTGGCTGGTTTTTATCATTTCTTCAATAGGAGTGAAAGTTAAATCACTATGAAAGATTTACCTTTTAAACATGGAGAGGGGTACAGTGGTACCTTCTTTCTCATATTCAAAATGTAATTTCCAGATGTTTTGTACAGTAGAGATCTTAGAATTTGGGGTTGTTCTGTATATCCTGGGGAAAGGAGACTCTTCTATATCTAGATAAATTCAAAAATTTTGATGAGCTTCCAAAGTCTAGTGCTTCTTAAGAAGCTGGTCAGAGCTAGATATATCACAATAATGGGCTTCCATGAAACTGTAACAGGCGCTTCTGGTATCGACCAAATACTGGATTGATGGAAAGGGAATGAGCACTACTAAATATTTCAGCAATTATATAGCAAATGCTGTCCAGCTGATCATGGGAATTAATGTACCTATAATTTGGCGGGAAATTTGTGCCTTGCATTGAGTTTTGTAATTTACTGTATTGAATCCATTTAGCTGAGTTGCAGCCATTTATAACAATAACAAAATTATTTGTTACAATTTTTTCTGCATAAGAGACTGTTTTACCTCCTTTGCATCAATTCATAGACCCAAAAGAAATGTTAAAAATAGCTAGGATTAAGTATTATAAAGGTAAGTAACCAATGTAGATAGTTTCTAAATATCTTAGAAGTTCTGTAATCAGAGAGGGGAAAAAACAGCTTTGTATTAATGTATAACATAACAGGTGCACCCATAAACACGTGCATCTTTTATCTGTTCCTTTGGTAAAAGGAACTAATTTTGTATAAAATAAATCCAAAATTTGAGGATAGTTCAGGTGAAATTCATAACATTCTTTTTTTTTCCCATGAAATTCCTACTCTGTGCTATGCTATACTCCCAGTAAATTTACCTTATTTAACTTTAAATATTTGTATCTATATTAGCTTTAAAAGTAAGACCAGCCATTCTATTGTTTGGCTGCTCTTATCAAGAGGAAACATGCTTTGATCAACAATGCCGGACTAGAAATTGAGACCAAGCCACTGTGGTGTAGTGTCACAGAAAAGTAAGTTAAAGATACATGCACATACTGTTTTCGAAGATTTATTTAGCAGGACCCAGTATCATTCAACATTAAAGCACAGCAATCAGAATTCAGAGTCTTAAACTGGAAATCTCACAGAGATAGCTAGAAATGCAGAAAGTAAGTCATTTATTGGCATTCTTTCATGGTATTTAATCAAAGTGTTAGATCTGAGCTGCTACTACTATTATTATTGTTAGTATTATTATTATTTAAATCGCATATCACATTCTTATAATATTAATATTATTTACTTATACTTTATTACTATATAAATAATGAGGATGATAGTAATAACAATAATAATAGTTTTCATTTGGGGGGTGTGGATCATTAGCATGTTCTTTCTGTTGACAAGATTGTTCCATTTTGGTAATCATGTCCCCAGTAACATGTTTTATTTGCAATATTTTTTTTCATTCAGTTTACCAAGTGCTATGGAACACCCTGTACTGGAAATGCAATACTATTTGTATAATACAGTGGATGAGGAAACCCCTTTGTTGGGAATGTAGCAAAAACTCCAGCAAAGCTTTCAAGAGCAGATCCAGGATTATCGGCTTTATTTAGGAAGCTGGTAATAGTACATAGTGCTGGACCAATATTGAGGACCAAACTTCTCATTATTAGTTTATAAAAGGAATAATTTTTGTGGAGCCTGCATTAGCAGGTTGATAGCCTCAAGAACCTGAGGGTTTCCTTCCTGTTATGTGTATATTCTGCTATGTGTGCATTTTACAAGACACTCTTAAAAAGAAGTACAGAAGAAACTACCAAGTCTAAAATGTGAGCTGGTAGATAATTGTTAAAAACAGCTGCTCAGAAAGAGGGCATAATGGTAGAAGAGAAACACCAATATTAAACAAATAAGAGTCCCAACTTTCTTCACGGTGAAGTCAAAGGCAGGAACTCCATGCTGCAGTTAGGTGGAAGTCAGTTTCTCAACAGAATCCAGAGTGGTTTCAAGAATGCAAGTGTGTTCTATCACCGTTCCAGAGAAGATCATGCCCATGATGAGGGATCCCAGTTTTCCCTGATAAAAAACCACAAACTATATGATAAAAAAAATCACAAATTCTCTGATCAAAACGCCAAAATTGGTGATGAAAATGAAACGCCACTCATATATATCAATTCAACACAATGTGTTATTTATATATTTACAATTTTAAAGCAATTTGGGAGCCTACTAGTGCATCAATCACTATAATAAAATTAATTCAAAATGCCTGTAAATTTTGGCATTTGATTTTGGGTTTTTTGTCATGGAAAATCAGAGCTTCCCCATACCCCTTAGCTCAAAGAATGCAAGTCCAGGCCCCTCACTCCCAAACCACAGCCCCCCAGCCCTGCTGATGCCCCTTGCCCCCCATCCACAGCCCCCTGTCCCCTCCCCCCTGAGCTGCCAGGGGTACAGGGCCGAGGACCCAGCTCCACAGCTCCCTGCCCCCTGCAGCAGCACCGAAGCCGCAGCTGCTGCCCATGGGAGATGGTGGCTGCTTCAGCAAGCAGAGCAGAGGGCCTGGTTCCAGCCCTCCCCTGCAGGCAGAACAGCCAGATCAGAGCCCATGGTGGGGTGAGTACAGGCTGCCTGCTGTGGGTTCAGGTAGCAGGGCTGCATGCACTCCTGAGAGGGGCCAGGGAGGATCCATTCCCCCCAGATCTGTGCATGGGGCAGAGCTGGGGGCAGATACGGGCTGCCTGCTGCAGGCTTGGGCTCTGCACCCTGTTGCCTTCCCTCAAGGCCTCTGCAGCCCAGTGGGTGAGACCCAGTGCAGCAGGGCAGAGTAGGGCTGGGCAGGGATAAGCCCCCTGCCCACCCTACAGCAGTGAGGGGTGCAACCCCACACAGCCACCCCTGTTGCTGCCAGGTGGAAAGGAAATGCCCTGCGAGGAGGATGTGGGGCTTGCAGTGGCAAGGAGCTTCCCCACTCAGCTCTGCCACACCGGGTCCTACCCACTGGACTGCAGAGGCCCTGGGGGAGGGCAGCAGGGTGGGGAGCCCGGGCCCTCAGCAGGCAGCCTGTCCCACCCAGCTCTGAGGGACACAGGCTCCCCCTACCCTGCCTGGGAGTGTGCCATGGCGCCGTCCCACTCCCTGCCAGGGCCCTGCAGCCACACATTCTGGCCCCAAGCCCCAGCCCCAGCCCTGCCCAACTCACTTACTCCCTCCCTTTGGGGGCCTCAGTGCCCCCTTCCTCCCTCCCGCACTAGATTTACCTGTGGGAGCTGCTCCCCAGGCTGCCTGGTGGCATGTGCACTTTGTGTCTCCTGCCTGACTGCCCTCCTCTCAATTCCCCCAGCCCCCTGCAGGCTGAAACTCTGCCAACCTGCAGAGAGCTCTTTGCAAAAGTGCAAAATCTGGGTATTTCTCCATTAAAATGGAAAAGGAAGAATTTAGAATCTAGAATTTAGAATCCACATTTTTCTCAGAAGATGGGGAAATCTGCATTTTTTTCCATGGGAAACGGAAAACCTGGATCCCTGCCCAAGACTCATGAAATGTAAACTACTGTTCCATTTCAACTATAACCAACTTCTCTCAAAACAGTAAATTCTAGAGATGGACCCAACACATAAATACAGACTCAAATTCCAATTTTCCCAAAGCTTGTGGGCATTCAGATCTAGAGTTTTGACTGAGGTCCATCTCAAGAAAGTTCAGTTCAATCAGTTTCATACTCTGTATTCTTGTTGTTCCCCATTTACTTCAAAACAGCCAGAAAAGTTACAATGAGCTACCTAGCCACTTAATGGATTTCAGTTTTACAAGGGAAAAAATACCTAAGCATACAAAGTTTTATTGAAATCTTTTTTGGAATTTTTAATTAAATTATTTTTTTTTCCATGAAGATAAATTTGGCTTTTGTATCTTTATTGACCCATAATGCCTGTTGCTGATTTTTTTTTAAACAAGTCATGTTTTCAGGAATCACTAAGTGCTTTTAGAAGATCAGTTAGAGACAGCTCAAGGAGGGCCTGATTTTCACAAAGTGTTAAGCACCTGCCCTCTGAAAATCCATTCCCTTAAAGGTAGGTCCAATTAAGTACTCCCTCAGTTGACGCATGCCATATCACTAGCAAATGTTTAACCTGATAATCAGGACAGGGGTTTTTAATCTAAACAGAGGTCAGGCATCCATTTCAAGGCAGTTTTTTGGGATAATCCATGGGTGCCTGTAAATAAACTGACAAGTTATACTACATGTTTAGCTAAGTATCAAAAACTTGCATTCTGAATATCTTTAGTTAGGGAATCATTCATTCAAGAAACTGTATAAAGGATTTAGGATTATTCATCCAGTAATATTATTCTTCAATTGTCTGAAAATTCTTACCCTTATGAATCTGAATGGAAGCTGTCTCACAAAGGAAGCAACATCTATAATAGACTTCCATTGTACATTAGACTTGATGCATAGTGCAGCCAACTGCAACAAAGAGAAAGGGGAATTGGGAATTAGTTTTTAATGTTGAATTGAAATCCCAAAATTGTTACTTCAGAATAAAAATACACATTGCTCAGAACTAACCTCTGTTTGAATTTAAAGAGTTTCTTGTTTACAATTTAGAGAGTTGGATAAAGCTATTTAATTTCTCTTCGTAATCCTCTAACACAATACCAAACTTCTCACAAGGCTGTACTAATAATACAATTTATTAGACAAGTACTATTAATCGGTTAAATTAGAAAATATTTAGTAAAGCAAGAATTTTACTGAAGAGTACTACAGGTTATACCGATGAAAATATAGGGGACTTTGAAATGTAATGCATTTTTGTCCGATTTCCCTGTCGTGCAAGCAAAAGAAAACACATATACAACAAATGAAATACTGCTTTGTCTGAGCTTCTCTTTACTCTAGTCCATGAGTATCAACTGTGTCATAAAATGAAAATTTTATGCAGCAGCAAAAATAAAAGCCACAGAAAATAGATAAGGTACGTTAAAAAGTAAATGATTTACTACAGGTAATAATTCCAATTTACCACTTTGTACCAGTTTAATTTTTTTAAGAATAACCATCTTTTGCAGGACCACTATGCACCTCTTGACATCTCTGATTTCTGCCAGAAAATTAAAAGGAAGGTGACATTTTGTAAATGTTTCACAAACATTTACAGGTGAATTTATTTTTCCTTTTCATTGGGTGAGAAAAAAAATACCTGTATTATACATTTATAATTGCATTTTCTGTAAATGCTCTGGTGTATTTTTGTGTCTGTGAATATTCATACTGTTAGGCTTTTTTAGTTTTATTTTGAGGTATGAATAATACCAGTTAAGTTTCCTCCCTCATTTGAACAGACTGAATTCACTGCTTAGGACTCTTTACCAAGTTTGAATCATACCTTTTGGATCAGTTTCTGTATCTTCAACTTGCAAGTAAGCTTACATTTACATAGGAACTTTTCTAAGATACAGCCGTGTGATGTAGCTATGAGATGGGAAATTAGCACAGACATGCAGAAAATGAGTTAAATTTCAAGTCTCCAAAAACAAGACCCAAGGCAACTTTGTAAGCACTAAACAGGACCTAGAGCCAAATCAACCCCTTCAGTGACCACAAAACTTGTTAGGTACTTAGATTTATTAGGAGCTTCAATTTGGGGCTGAAAATATCCTTGGGTATGTAAGGGCAAGGACACTTCCTTGGCAAGAGGGATACGTGGCCTTGAATCCCAGCAGAGTGAGAAGAGCTTAGAACACAGGCCTTTGACATCCTGGGCATTTACACAAAAGGTGGATACTGCTACTAGGTGTACTCAAAAGTTACTGGGGGAAATGGGAAATGCTGTACATAATCCTGAACTCAGCGCAGATCTCAGGTAGCTCTTGTAGGTCTAGTAAGTGTCGGACTTCAAGGCAATCTGAACCCTATCATAATAAAAATGCCTCCTTTCAACTCTGAGTCAGACACCCAAGCTCCAAGGAGGAGCATGGATTTAGACACGTTTTTGTGCCTACACATTTTTATTGGCTACCAATAGATGCCATCCTAGAAAGCAACTAAGCGATCTGGATCATCCAAAAATTATTAGGTGCCTTAGATGCAAGACTTAAAAGAAAAGGCTGAAAGAGCTATAGTTATTTAGTCTAAAGGGCTGCTTGTGCACGGGACAAAAAGTGGCTGTTTTTGCAGTTTAATTGCATCTTGCAGCACACATGCGAGGGCTTGGGGGGTGAGGGTTACGATTTAAATTGGTTTGTTACATTGCAAACTAAACCATATCCACATGTAGTTTAGTTTGCAATGTAGCTATTTGTAACGTTACATCCTTTTGACAGCTCTTCCCAGGCCTCAAGGAAGAGTTGGATCCAGCAGGAGCTGCCTGTGAGCTGGGGCAGCACCCACGCAGCTAGCACCCCGCCCAAGCTGGGGCAACGCCTGGCCACTAGCAGCCTTCCAGGACAGCCCTGCAGGGCGCCGCCACCACAGAAGGAAGGACTGGGGCCCTCTGCAGCTCACGGGCCACTTGGCCTGCCAACAGCTCGTCTCTTCCCCCGCCCCCCCACCCCACCTTGGGAGATGCAGGCAGGCTCCATGGGGTGAGGGGAAAATATCTCCCTTTAACAGTGACAGAAGAACCTATATTGAAACAGTGGGTTTTTAATCATCACAATCACCATTTCAATTTAGGAGATTAAACCCCTGCATACAAGTACCCGAGAAGATGAGACTAGAAGGGGAGCAGGATTTGGTAACAGTCTTCCAATACCTAAAGGCAATTACAGTGTGGGTGTGGCCATCGGGGACGGACAAGGCACAATGGCCTTAAGCTTCAGCAGGGAAAATTTGGGTTGGAGATTATGGGAAACTTTCTGACTATGAGAAGGGGTCCAGAATTGGAGCAGACTACCTAGAGAAACTGGAATCTCCATCCTCGCAAGTTTTCAAGAGTAGATTGGACAGACACTGGCCTGGCATGTTTTAGTCAGGGACAATCCTGCTTCAAGCCAGGGGCCTGGACTTGAGGTCCCTTTTGGACCTGTGTTCCTATGATCCTGGGCAAACATGAGTTCTTGCTATTCACTATTTATTGGCACCAAACTTGATGTTCTATATCACCCGCCCGGGGCAAGATATCCACATCTTGGGTATGGTGACACGTAAGTCAAGGTGCCTTACAGGTTGATTAGGATCTCATCATTCAGTGACTTGAGGAACCCAAACCTCTTTTTCACACGTGACAGAGGCTCGGACTGTCTCAGCTGCTGAGCAGATAGGGCCACTGGCATTGTCAACACTCACTCACCTGTTCTCATACCTAGTAACTATCTGAATTTCTGCTGATATCAGTGGGAGTGAGACCCCCTAAATACCTTTTAAAAACTTGGATTAATTTTCATGGAAGTTTGAAAGGACTTTGACTTGTAAGCATGTGACTTTAATACTAGATGCCTCGTTTTATAACTCCCTGCACAGATTGTTAAATGATTGTGAAAGAACAGCTGGTCCTGTGGTTAAAGCATTGTATTGGCACAGAGGTGTCAATTTTGATCCCAGGTAGGTGACAAACTTCTTTTGTAAACTAGAACAAGTCATTTTTTTCAGCTATGAAGAATAGAAGTGTGTTGGGGGGGGGGTACATGTGTGTTCTTGTGCATGCATGTCTCAGCTTCCTCCCTCCATGAAAAATGGATATAATAATGCTCCCCTATCTCCCTGTGCCAGTGTTAAGCACCACAGAAAAGTCAATAATAATAATTAATAATATATCACTTGAGGAGCTGGGATTTTGACAGCTGAGGAGGTCCTTTTAGGCAGCTAAAATTACCAGTTCATAAATGTTCATATTCTTTGCAGAAACTGTATAATAGAGAAGATAATTCAAAGTCTACAGGTTGATATATTTTTAGAATATGTGAGTATGTTTTCTTGCAACCATAATGTCAATGGCATAACCTTTGAATATATCATTGAAATCTTTATGTTGTATCCTGTGCAGAGAGATTCTTTCTTAATTTAACTCACAAGTTGAGGCAGTCATGACATATAGCATAACGGTAGTGAAGACAGACCAGTGCTGCAGCAACAGCATTTCAGTGTTACTTCAGAGAGGCATTGTACACTCAAACAGTAATTACAAAAAAACCCCTAAGTCCCATACATATTTAATACATACAACAAAGTGCCATATATGCGTAAGTCAGCATGGTTAGTGGTGCAGAAATGAAGACAGGGATCCTGTACCACAATAGGTGATGTTTATCAGAACAGAAATAGGTAAAAAAAAAAAAAAAAGTATGGCTGTGCTTACTTTTTATAGGTTGTATTGTTGCCGAATACATGGTTTTAAATTGATTGATTTTTGTACTCATGAACTTAATGGAACTAAATAACACTGGTAAAATTCAACTCTGTCTAAAGAAGTAGCACAAATCTTTTCTTATGCACCATGGAAGTTGTACTTAAACCATAGCTTCACCTAAGCAGTTGTCACTGCCCAAGGATTGATTTTGTGCTAGATGGACAAAAAACCACTTCTCTATATAGGCTAGAAACCTGCTAAGTTTCTAGGCCTAGGCTGGATTCTAGGCGCCTCTGATTTCTGTTGAAACCCCATTCTGTTGAATCATGTAGTGATCCTACATAAATACAGGTCTTTGAAGTGAAATGTGACCACATTTATTTTCACCTGTGAGCTGTCTCGCTGTCCAGACATAAACACTTTTTTTGCATATTATATGTTTTATGAGTACTTTTTATTATTTGGTTCACAAGAAAGTTTGTGAGTATTTCAGTTTTGATATAATTATTGAATTTTCAATTTTTGATTTTCCAGCTTCATTTAATAGTATGCATGGAGGTCATAATAAAAGGATTCTGTATTATAGCAGTAAATATTTGTTTGTCATAGAACTTCGGAGTGTCATACGGTCTGAGTTTTACAGATGGACGATGGGAGTGGAGTGGATGGCTGATGGGAGGGTGGTTGAGTAAGTGAATGGAAAGTAGCTCAGTGGAAGGAATAGGTAAAGACTATTATAAAATTTTACAATAAGCCTTCAAAGGGTGACATTTAGGAGCATCCAGTCCCTAAGACTATACAGAAAGCTAGAAGGGAGAAAACTATCACTAAACTTATAGAGAACATCGTAAATTTTGCAAGTGAACTCACAATAAATCCCTTGGCATTAGACCACAAGCTTAGCTCAGGATAATCAGATTAAAAGTCAGATTGGCCACAAGGCACTTTTTAACTTCCTCAAGCTAGATTGCTTCCCTTACTCAAGTTGAATACAATCGTATATCCTAAATACTCCTTTTGAAATGAACAAATCATTTTTAAGTGGTACCCAGCATGAGTGAGGGTATCACAATCCAGCCCAGCCTGAAACACAAGGAGAACTGTTAATAGGAAGTAGAAGAAAAGTCAGACATAAGACATTGCTTTAGACCAGTAGCTGGATGAATGATACCAGGTCAGTCCACGAGTGGATCCAGTCTATGGTCCTGATCCAGTGCATGAGGCCAGCCCAGCCAGGGCCCTATACAGCTGCATGGGAATGGCCCACCTGGGGCCTAATTCCTCCCCATGGCATTGGCCTGCCTAGGGCCCAATCCATCCACATGGAAATGGCCTAGGTGGTGTCCAGTCCCTCTGCATTGAAACAAGCTGGCCAGGGCCCAATCTTTCTATGCAGGGCTTGAAAATCTGGCATCGGCGAACCAGTGGCAGTGTTCACTCTGATACCCTCATTCTGGATTCTGATACCCTCATGCCTTTGGGGAGCTATGCAAACCAGATGGCATGGTTCTTCAGGGCAGATCTGGCCTACGGGCTAGGGCTTTAGCACCCCTGCTTTAAACTTACGTTCAGAGACATGACTATTTAAAGGTTCCATTATTTGTGACATTATTATCATAACTCCTCTATTGTTTCCTATTACATTTGGGGAAAATAAATATAGATTTTTCTTATCATTAATGCTTTTTAACAAAAGAAAAAGTAAATAAAATTATTACCTTTTCTTTATTTTCCTCATAAGTATCTAGCAACACTAGAATTGGGATTTCAAGATCCTTTTGCTAGGCTAAGAATGAGTAGATAAGATTATATCCTACATCAAGATTTATGAGTCCCTGATGCAACAAAGGAGCTCAGGATCAATCAGCAGTTAGGACTATAATTCCAAGAATGCATGTTTTCCCATCTGTCTCAAGTAAAGCCCTTGAAAGGTTTTAGTAAACTAATAATTATAACCATATGTAAAAAAAGATTGTTTTTCTCGGTTATATTTAAGGAGCAGTTGATTTAAAAAAGGAAGTCTGGATCGATGAAGGCACTCCCTGCAATGAAAATGTAAATGCCCAAATACAGATTCAGGTTAGGGAACTCACAGAAAGACATAATTTTTTTCATAGAAGTTCAGATAACCATCTGCAGTCTATTGACAGAAGAACAAGCTCTTACCCCCGCACCCATCCCTGCCAAATAACTATAGTACTGTATTGTTTTCAGCTTGAAAAAAACATGCCTATACAAATAAGAATCAAATCACATGGTGAGTTTTTAGGTTTTGGAGAAGAACAGAATGCGGATGCAGTCATCTGGGGGAAAATACACTTCAGTGCTACTAGCTCAACTGTCAGATCTTTTGGTATCACTAGATTTATTTATATATTTATATATTAAGTTCTAATATGAGTTCCTGCAGTTTTACCTAACATTTGGTAACAGACACATTGAAATGCAAGATTCCATGTGTAAATTGTTTCTCTCCTTTAAAAGGAAAACCATCCCATTGAAAAGAGAATTTAGCACTGCTTGGTTCCAAAATACAGAATCTTTCTTGAACTAAAAAATATATGAAGATATAAAAAAACTCAAGTCTTCAAATGGCATTATAATTTCCTCTTCAATACTGAATGCCTCTTTAGCCACAGAGTATCTCTCTGCAGGGGGAGGGAAGGGGCCACAGAGTGATGCAAGCTTCCATGCCAAAGGACAGCAGTAAAGCAATGTCAGTAGGGGAACTGTACAGGCATTCATTAAACCCATCTAAGCTCCTTTGCACTAAAATTAAACCACAGCAGATGACTTTTAACCTTCTACAGGACCCACCATTTTTAGATCAGACTAAGCATTGTGAATGCCTATACACCGAGCCTTTCTACCAAACTAAAGCCAATTCTGTTGATAGAAATGTAACATTTGTACGCACTCTGCTGAGAACAGGGGTTTTGTTCAAAATGCAGTATCAAGACCAGAGGCAGTGGTGTTTTAGGTTCTAGTAAAGGCCCAGGTCTTAAAGCTTATGCATGCAAACAAGCAGTCACTGCACCCAGTCCAGACATAGGCAGCTTACTTTAAGCTGCCTATACCTAAACCAGGAGCAGGCATGTGCAGGAGTTTGCCACTGCTGGGAGCAACGTGTGCAGCTGTTTGCTGGTTCCCAGCACCTTGCAGGCAGCCTGGTATAAGTAACTCAGGGTGGAGGGGTACAGTGGGTGTGATCAGGGACCATATAGCCCAGTCAGGTCAGAGGAGTGGGAATAGCACTACCCAGACCTAGGGTAAATGGCTGAGCTTTCCCAGCCCCAGGGCTGTGCTGCAAACATACACAGGTATTCTAGAGATCTAGTTAAACTGATCTGCCTTAGTGCACCTACTCAGGTAAACTAACTTGGATTGGGCCTGCCATTTTTTGGATGTTTTAATTCTGCACAACTGTACAATCAGGCATTTAAATCAACCTAACCCTGGTTAGATTGATCTAAATATAATGCCTGTAGCTCTTTGCAGCCATGAGAAACCACATCTGCTGTTTGCAGGTCATGAAACTGAACTTGCCTGTTTCTGCATTGAGCTAAAAATGACCTTTTCCACTTATTTCAGTAATAGCTGTATGTACAAATTTGAAGGCAGAAGTTAGGCTATATTGCTTACAAAATCAGACCTTCTGTTTTACTATCACAATGACTGATTGTCCTCTGATTCCCTGCTTTGGGTATCTTTTGTTGCCCATGTTCATTTTGTATTTGGGATTCAAATAACAATGTGCTAGTGTCTAATTTTGATGTTGTGTTAGCTGAAAAGTAAAGTCCCATCTATTTGTATCACAGAGATCTGTGCAGAAATGCAAATATGGAG
Organism: Crocodylus porosus; assembly: GCF_001723895.1. NCBI lineage: Eukaryota > Metazoa > Chordata > Crocodylia > Crocodylidae > Crocodylus > Crocodylus porosus. The sequence goes on along the minus strand of NW_017728907.1, from coordinate 64,135,868 downwards.
TAGATATAATCTTGCATACTTGGGAATGTTCAGGATGACTTAACAGTCCTTTTTCATTTCTAATATATTTGATTTTATGAAAACAAAATGGAACAGTTCCGCTTTGTGTCTGTTAAGCATCTATTAAAGTCCCAGCCAAAATAGCCAGCAGGCAAACTGAATGTTATTGTATCAAAGCATGTGCTTTATTTCTTTAGTTGCTGCCTTTTTAATTTACGGTTTATTTATTCTGCTTGTATGTATTGATTATAACTATAGTGTTTGCTTGGCTATTATAGCTAGGCATTCGGAGTATATGGTTACAGTAAGGAAAGGAAAGACAAATTATTTTCCAGAGTGAAAATAACTGTATCTCTCCCAACCAACTTCAAACTTGGCTTTTTAAAGTTAGGCACCTAATGAAAAGTGACCTGATTTCCACCACGGTCAGCAGTCACAACGTCCACTTCAGTGGGAACTTGAGTGCTCAGCTCACCTCAAAATCAGATAAAAGGTTTAGAGGCTTTAAAATCTGAGGTATAACGATGCATCAGGGTGTTTGGGGCAGCTGCTACGTACAGGCGCAGCAATTGCTTCCAGTTGCCACGGCACTACTGGCGTGATAGGGCAGCTATGATTGAAGCCGTTTTTTTTCTGCCTCCTCCTGTCAAGTTGGCACCAGGGCAGCTACCCCAATGGCCAGTCCCTAGTTATGTCATTGCTTAATAGGGATGTCACTGCCTAGCTTCAAGTGTCCAAGTTTTGAAAAAAACAGCATTAATAATTATTTATTATTTCTAGGTAAAACAAGAGGACTGGCAATGCCTTCTTAGTCCTGGAACATACTATTTAGGTGTTCTTTTATTCTTTTCTTTGCAGCTCCGAGTACAGCCCAATACGGGATTACCGGTGGTGCTGAAGTTCTGTTCTCCTGCTGGTACCTGTTGACACTGTCCTCTTTCACCAGCATATTCTACCTGAAGAACATCATTCTACAATAAATGTAAAGAACCATAAAAGGCTATTAAGGATTCTCTGAAAGTGCTGATGACTGGATCCAATCTGGTAGAGTTTGTTAAAAGCAGCGTGGGATATAATCAGCAGTGCTTACGTGGGGATGATCGCCTTCTGTAGAATTGCTCATTATGTAAATACTTTAATTCTACTCCTTTTTTTTTTTTTTGATTAGCTGCATTACCTTGTGAAGCAGTACACATTGTCCTTTTTTAAGACGTGAAAGCTCTGAAATTACTTTTAGAGGATATTAATTGTGATTTCATGTTTGTAATCTACAAGTTTTCAAAAGCATTCAGTCATGGTCTGCTGGGTTGCAGACTGTAGTTTACAAAAAAAAAAAGAATATTGCAGTGAAAATGTGATTCTTTAAGGCTGCAATACAAATATTCAGTTCCCTCCTTAAATAAGATTCTGTCCACATTTACACACAAAGTTTTTTTTTTTCTTTTTTGATAAAAAAGATCAAATAATATTGCCTTCAAAATACTTCAAAATATAACACATATCTAGATTTTCATCTAGCATGATATTCAGGTTTCAAGAATGAGCCTTGTATAACAACTGCATTGTGCAGTTCTGCTTTTTTTTCCTGTAAATTCAGCATGGGTGTGCCTTCATAGAATACTACTTTTCTCTTCCTCTCCAACAAATCTGGAATGTGTTTTGATAAATGCTGAGCGTTAGTTGGAGCGTACCTAATCTCGATTTGAGGGCAAAGGTGCTATTGGCTAAAAGGAATACCTCCTCTTCCAACTCCAGTGGGGTAACGGGACTGTTCCAAACTATCCACAACAACTAGATTGCATGGTGGTTTTTTAGCAATCAGTCAAGTACAGCACACATACATGTACCTTATTTTTTCCCTCTGGTGTAGTTAATCTACCAATTCTCTCTGTAAAATAAGCTTTCCCACTACAAAATATAGCACAATTCTTTTAAGGCATCTTTTGAATGTAGCATTTTTCCCTTGTTCATTCACAAAGCTTTTTATTATTGGCCAATACTACATGAATTGGTATTCTTTTTTGTACTTGATTTTGTACTGTATTGGCTAAGCAAGCACTGATGCTTTCGTTGCAGAACTTCTTTAAATGTTAAAAAGCTGAGAATGAAGGAAGCATCAGAGATGCATTTAAAAAATACATATTTAGAAAGAAGTGGCTCCAAAACTGTACGTAGTTCATGGTCCAAATGCCTATGGAGTGCATCTTTATAGCCAGAAATTCATTAACAATCTACTAACAATATTCAAATATTTTACCACAATAGTTTTTTTCACTTCTTATAAATGATTCTGGAGGGCTGGGTCTTGCAGTCCTGACCCAATGCAAGTTTCCACTGAGTTCAAGTGGGATTTTACCTCGGTAAATGATTAAATCCTAGTGTAGTAGATTTTATCTCTAGGGATTTAATAGGCTTGCTTTTTAAAAATGAGCATTTACTTTGCTGACTCCATTTTATACCCACATTTCATTGCCCAAAAGTGCACCTTTATTCACTTTGAGCACAAAATTGGATGGGCAGTATTGAATACTGAACCAAAAACCTTTACAAATTTCATTCTTGAAGGCTGACTGTTTTCATAAACATGGCATATGGCACTATGTAACAACCACTGAAGTCAAGAGTAACATCTACTAACTTCAGTGAGTATTGAATTGGATACAAACAGAAAACTGCTGGTGGTATGAATTTCTAATAAATTGACTAATTACAGTCTAGAACTTTTGTCTAGTCATATGCTCAGTATGGAGAGTGACACTAGTTAGGACAAACACCTGTTGTTGCATGATTAAAATTTTAAATAAGCCTATGGAGCAATTTGTATCAAAACATATAATCACTGAACACTGCATTGCTAGTGTGCTTATTTTTTTTAGTATCACTCTCAAAAATTTGACTTTTTTGCACTCTACTGCAGTCATTTTTGGTCCTATGCTAAATTCTAGAGCTAGCAATCCTTACTGCATACTATACAAATTCAGCATTTCCAAATTTGGTTTGCAAATAGCCTAACATTTAGAACCTAAATTCGGAATTCATTTTGACCTTTGCTATAAACTACCCCATTACTGAAATGTAGACAAAATTGGCAGTGAATCTTCTGTAATTACTGAATGACTCTTAGATAAGGAGAATAAAAAATACACTGATTCCAAAAGATGGCAATAAAACACCTGAATCATGCTGTTTGTGTTCAGTGATATATTAAAATATTTCTATTATATTCTTTTCTGCTTGTGTGCTAAGTAATTACTACTTTCACAAACATGGCATTTTTTAAAACCATGATTAACATGATAAAGTTTCATTCTTTGAGGAAGCAGTGTATAAAAAAAGTACAAAACTATCCTGTACGGTATCTTGACATTCAGATCTCTCTTGTATTGCAGCTTTAAAGCACTATGTTCTAGGATCCATCCAATAGAAAGTGGTGCTGCAGAAAGTGTCATATGTTAGTACAGTTTTATGAAGAGAGAAACAGGTTAAGAATATATATGACCCAATTTTAGACTTGCATGATTCTATACTGTAGCTGGCCCAAGATAAATGAATTGTTTTCTTGATTCCTGGCACCTGGGATATGAGGAGTCTGGCAACAGGATAAAATGTGGTAACATTTTCTGAAATACATATATTTTATTTTTTATTTTATCTTTTTTTAAAGAGGATATGTTGACTTCTTTGCATCATGGGAATATTCTACCAATAAAGCCATTGGAAAACATGGGCCAGATTTTCAACGTTGCCTCTGAATTTCCACTATCAGTTTTGGGGGACAGTTTCTCTATGGCATGCAAAATGGGCGCAAATTACTTCTGCTTGTGCATACTAGGTCCCTAAACATCTGTGAGATCTGCATGTTCAAAAGCGGTAGTTTGTGTATGTCAATAGCTGCATGCCCCATCCTACACAAAATGGAGCTACTTACATTAGCAATATGCCCTTCGGTATGTGTCGGTAGGGTTAGTCTCTTGAAGGCTACTGATAAAACAAATAGATGATTTAAGGCTATGATTTGGTATGAAATTTCAATTTAATTTGTTTTGTGCACTGAGGAGTCCAAGCAAGACTACTCATGGTACAAAAAGTCAAGCTACAGCCTAAATTTATGCAAGATTGGGGCCCAAGCCAATACTGATGTAATAAAGTGGCTTGCTTCTTTGTTTAATATGTTCTGTGTGGTAACTGATACTTGCACTGTTTGGGACTTATTGGAACACTCTTCAGTGTGGACTGTACAGACTTGCAAATTAAATACAGCAGTGTTTTACAAAATTGATTCATCCTTTAAAATACAAGGGGTATATTTGCTTTCTAACCAGTTCTTTTCTGGAACGTTCTATGCTCATCTAATTTATTACCCCTTACTGTTCGTATTTTTAATCAATCATTATTATATTTACTTCAACCGTAAAATATGAAAAATGAATGGATTAGCTCCGAGCAATATAATTGAATATTTCTTATACTAAGATTGTTTTCCCCCCATTTAATTTGCTAAAGTCTGTAATACCATAAGTTCCTGCTTGTGCAATAGCTCAGGTTTATTAACTACCATTGCATTGATGACATATTATGCATGGCCAATAGTGCTCTAATTATAGTGTTGCTGATCATGATTCTATACTAATATCGAACTTAAGGATGTCTCAGAACTTCTTATACAAATGCAGTTTCTCAAGGGGTATTAAATTGGCAGGAAAAAGTATTCTTAACTGCATAGCTAGACAGCTTTTTTTAACTTTTCAAAATATATATTTTTTTTAGAAACGATGCTGTTTTTAAGATACAGGAGTGTTAAAAATATCACCAATAAGCGCTGCTTTTTTGCACATTTTCAGAGTTGGCATTCTAACAAACTGATGGTAAACATGCCTACCCAAATATCTGCTTATTCCACATAACTGTGTGTTATAAAGAATGTGTATACCAAAATATATATATACGTGGATAAACAATATGCCTTAAAGCCTACATATGCATTTACTTCTAAAACTGGATTTTGCACTTCCAGTCTAGAGGTAAATAATCCATAGTTCATAACCTGCCATGGAAGATTTTATTTCTTTAAAAAAACAAAAATAAACGTGTTCCTTTGTTTTAAGGATATTTAATAGCCTTTTAAAAGTCTTGCACAAAGTGACATATGCGAGGAAGTTTAGGGTGAGAATGAAATTCTGGCCTGATACTCTGACCTTCATTAGCAATTTGAACTGAGGAACCGATAAATAATTTGGTGGTTGCCATTGAAATCTCTGCACTTTTCTCTTTGCAAGTAGGTACCTATTATATGTATAAGAAATAGCGCAATAAGGTGAATGTAATAAATAAGTGGTAAGGTAAAGTGATGCAAAGGAATTCTTAGAGATTTTAATGGGGATCACATTGTACTCATTTTAAATGCTTCTTCTCTTCCTTTCCTTCTCATAGGAGTTTTCTTCCAGCTAGCCCCATGTCCCTGTTTTTCCATGAAGTACTTCCTCTCCTACGCCCTATGAGAGAGATTACTTCCTGCAGTACACCTGCCTCCTTGCTCAGCTGCACACCCTGTTCTGTATCAGAAACTTGCTCATAACTTCCTCCCTGAAACTTGGGCCAAGTAACTTTAACTGGGGGTGTTCTGCCAGGAGTTTCCAGCAGTCACAGCAGAAGCTGGGTCATATCAGAAGCACAGACAGGAAGAAGGAAGCTTTATGGCAGAAGGGAGATAAAACAGGACAGTACGTAATGCAAGCAAAAGTCTCAGTTGGCCCCACTGCGCACCATCACTTATTCATAGCATTACACCACAAAATCCTGAGAGCCAGATTCTGCCCCCATGCAGCTTACCCTGATTTCAGTGCATGGTTACGTGAGAGCAGAATTTAAACTTTAGAAAATAACGTGTCCTGAAACCTGGTCAGTTTTCTAAAGATTAGCTCATTTTTCAGTAGTACTGGGTTTGTGTAGACTTTGTAAGTCTCAGAATAGTGTCTGGTGTTAAAAGACTGTACCACATGTGCCATATTTCCTAAAAACCTACACAACAGAAAACTCCAACTTGGCTTCAGACCTAAAGACGCTCGGCATGCTTCCAAGAAGCTGCTTTCCTTTCTACAAGTGAATGTTCTTCCTAGTAATAGTAACCAGGGCTACCAGTTTTCTGCCCCCACCTCACCCTTCCCAGGCAACACCAGGGGTCACCCTGCCCTAGGTATCCTACTGCTAGTATTCAATCCTTTGTGGAAGATTTATAGAGGGGCAGTGAAATCTGATGGTACGGACCAACACGGCTGAATTCCAAGGTGAAAAGTGGGCACATTGGCCAAAGATTATTCCCTTTCCTCTAATAAAATAGTGACTGGAAGGGAGGCATGATTAAGCCATGCCTGGGGAGAATGAGAGGAAAGTCAGGCCTATGTTGCACAAGAATGTATTTGTAATGAGTCAGAACACTGGCTCCGAGGCCACAGATATCTTCTCTCCCTGTATATATATATTTTATGAAGCTGCATGAGGTTAGCCCCTAGAATTCGACTAATTCCCACCAGGTGCACGTTCCACCTGGAAGTTGATCGGCGGTCTCCAGTTCCTGGGAAGTTGTGCAAGTGTCCCTGCTTCCCGAGGACATAACCTACACGTAGGGTTTTTGTTTATATAGTTCTTGTCAAGTGCAGAGAACAATTCCTCTCCTGAATAGGGCTGCTTCAGGTCGGCTGATCCAGAACCAGTATAAATGTAACATTTCTGGTGGAGCTGAAGTTTATAACAAATTCTTTTCAGCTTTGGAGGATGAAGGCTGTCTACATATTTATGCTAAAGCAAGGACTTCATTTTCAGATCGACTGCATGTAGGCATATTCAGTATACCTGAATGGAAACATTAAATGCACTCTGATTGGACCGGGTCCGTCTAATGCAATTCAATCATGTTTTGCCCCTCTCCATAGAACATGTAGAGAAAGGAAGATAATTTATTCTATTTTTAGAAGGCACCTACAACTTATGGCTGAAAATAGCCAGGTCAACACAAACGTCGTGAGGAAACCACTAAAAAATTCTGAATAAGACATGCAGTCTGTCCAATAAATTGGCTCTGAATATGATTATCTATTTGGATGTGTAAGATATTCGTACGTCACCTGCAAGTTTCTGAAGGTAAATCAGTCAGCACTAGCTTCTATATACGCATTTGTTTTCACCCAAACCCTTCTACTTGCCACTAACTTTATGCTTAATGGAAGAGATTGAAGGCTTCCCTACTTCCAATAGTCTCAGGTTGCAGCAATTTATATTTCAACATATATTAGAAGCCAAGCTCTCCTGTCATTTGTAAGCCTATGTGTAAATCTGTGTTTTAAAACAAGATTTGGGGATTTTGAACCAAATAGTCAGCCTTGCAGTAGCTGCTTTACTTCTCACCAGAGGCCCAAAGTAGTCACAGAACTGTTGAATCAAGTCATTTGTGGATTCTCTGTACTCAGGGAATCCCTGAATAAAGTGAAATGATTATTAATAGCTGTATAGCACCCACTCTCAGCTTTGGTATAGGGACAGTCTGGCACCACAGCAATTCTTGGTTTCCCCACTGACCTGGGGGACAACATTCATTTATGACAACAGTCATCCCAATAATTGGAGAAATGCAAAATGTAAAATGCCCTTTTTGCTTGATCCAGATCTGAGCACAGCTGAGACACCAGAGAATCTGGCCTTTGATCTTGAAGAACTTTAAACTTAAATGCACACCAAAATGAAAAGTAATGTAGAAAAAAGCAATTTTACTTGTCTATTCAGATTTCCTTTACTCATCTTCTACAACAAATGTGAGACAGTAAACTGAAGCTTCCAGAAGTAAAATAGATTAAATTCTGAATTTGCTGCAGAAATATAGACAGGGAAAAAGTCAATGTTGTAAAGTTAGTGCCAAGAAAGCTGCATGAATCTTTCAAATAATCTTTCATCTATATGAATATTCATTATTTTTGCACTGCCTTTTTGAAGACTGACAGCTAAATAAAATAAGTTCCACTAATATATCTAAAAAGAAATCATCACTGTCCAGAGGGTTAAGAAATCTCCTCTGCTAATGCACATCCCTCCTTCTCTTTATTATTTTTCAACCAAAATCAAAACACAATTCACACATTGCATAATGTAATGTATGTGCAATAGCATAAGCTTTCCACTTATCAAACCTATTACAGTTATAAGCGCAAAACTCCCATTAACCTTAAAGGCAGCTACTTAAATGTGAACCACAAGTGAGAATAAACCTTAAAGACGTAAGATAACAACATTGATCTTGCTTTTCTGTATGTATCCAATTGCAGGAAGAAGGATGCATCCCCTTTGGGTTTGAGGGGTTTTTTTCTTTTCATATAAAGCACACTTTTCTCATCTTCAGGAAGATTAATTTTGCATCCAAGGTACTAGTCATTTAGATGTGCTTAACATTTTTGAGGTATCACTTGAGGTAGTGATACTTCATCAGCTAAATACAAATGTGAGAGGTAAAACATTCCAGGAAGCCACAGTAAGTTGGCCAGTCTGCTTCCACTTAATGCTAATGAGACAGTTTCTTGCAGAAATTTCAACTCTATAGAAGCTACAGGAGGTACCATGGTTCATTAGGCTACAAAAGCTTTAAAATGTTAAAGGGACTGGTTTTCCTCTCTCATTTCAAATGAATTGCTAAAAGTACTGGGTTGTTCCTCCACGGAACTTTGAATTCACTATTTTCTTCATTAATTTTGACCTTTTTACATTTAGAAAAAAAGTTAACTTTAGAGGAAGATGATGCAAAATCCCTCCCTGCCCCCCAAGAGTTGGATGTGTGCTTAAAACTGGAAAAAACTCTAAGTCTGGTACATTAAAGCGGCAGCGCTCATTTTCCAATAAATTCTGCCCATAAAATGGAGCTCCAGAAAGATAATGTGCCAAAAATTAGTGAGTGTAAATTGCTATTTAACAGTCTGAAATTACTTGTAACCATTGTATAAATCCCTTGCACCTTTGTACCTATTCACTAAATAGAAGCAGAAAAACAAACTGGATTACGCTGGTCCTCTGACCTGACATCCACCTAAAACACACTTGAGCAGTGATGTAGAAAAAATCTGGTCAATGGCTCTTCTATAGATACTTCTTTAGAAACTGATGATTCTGATTTTTTAAGCTGCTTTAGCTGGTGTCTGTCAAAAATTCTCTCGTTGCTTTCAGTGATCTGGAAAATAAGCTTGTGAGCCAGCCATGTGCAGTTATGGATAATTTTTTTAAAAAACTACAACGGTGTTGTGACACATTCATCTGCAGTTTTGACTTCAGACCTTTTATAAATCTGTGAAACAGCTAATGAAACAGACACATGCTTAAACCATGAGAGGCAAAAAGCTTGATAAAAAAAAAGAATGAAAGAACCCAGAAAACAAGATGATTTTACAAAACCATCCCATAGGCACCTCACATAAAGTTCTTTACCATTGGTCAGCTGTCAAATAGATGCACACTATTACCGACATTCTAATCCCGTGGAAGCAGGTTGGAAGATATTAAAACCATTTTGGGAAAAAAAAGAAAAGTCAGATTTTTCACCATTTCCACCCTTATTTTCTGATCTTTTGGAAGACTCTGAGGACTAAGGACTGTGAATGTTTGACCATCAGGCTATGCATTTAGAAGACAGCAGGTAGTTTTAATTGCCTGACTGTAGGCATGCACATTTGAAAGCTGTGTGTATGGTCCTGGGGTGGTTCTCTGGGTTCTAATCCTATAGCGGGGGTTTCCACATCAAGTTGATGGCAAAGATGCTAAGTTAAGCTGTTAAGGCCTGGGGTACTGCTGTTGTTTAGTGATGAACAATGACAATGGCTTGGTACAGACATTACACGTAAAACAGTATAAATGAAACCTATAACAGAACAGAAACCCAGCATACATGGACCAATGAAAAAATGGCGGAACCTAGCCTAGGAGAGACCTGCATGTATGTAGTACATTTGGTTTAGGTTAAATTGGTCTATTGTACTTCTGTACCAGATCCCCTCTTGACTCAGGGCACTTATACATTATACTTATACTTTACATGCCGGGAGCCTACTCCAATGCACTGTAAATCCAGCGATTAATCGAGTCTGCTGGAGTGCAGAAAATAACGTGCTCCAGCAGCCTCCAGTGTCACGTGTATCAGCATCCCCATGCTGAAAAATGGTGACATGGCGCTTTGAACTAACGTTCATGGAAAGCTTTAATTCAAAGAGCACTGCCATCAATTTTTCAGCGTTGGGACACTGACACATGTGACATTCAGGTGCTTTTCATTGGCATGGTTTGCTAATTAAAGCGCACCTCCCCTCCCGCCTCCCGGAACACATATGTAAATGCTCTTAGGTCTCAGCCCACTAGCAATCCAGGCACCTTTGCAGGCTCCCCATGTTCAGAGCAGTACACTAGCCTGGCCTGCGTTTGTCTGCTCTGGCCAAGCACCAGGCCAGCTCCTCCCCGGGCTGTCGCAGAAATAGCAGAAGCTGGGACTGGGAGCTGCGCAGCAGTGGCTGGGGGGAGAGGGAGCAGAGGCCCCCGCCGTCTGTCCCCTCTCATCAGCTGTGCTTGCTTGGGTCTGGGAGGGCCAGGACTGGACCCACAGGGTGGGGGAGCCCTCTGCTACCCCCATCCTCCCTGCTGCCCAACTCAGCTGACACAGGCAAGCAGGACTTGGGGCTGAGAGCCGCATGGGCCAGTCAGTGAAGCCAGGCAGCATGGGGTGGGGAGTGAAGATATCCCTACCCCACAGGTCCAGCCCCAGCCCGCCCAGACCTGAGCAAGCACGGCTGGGAGGGGCCCTTGTGGTGAGGGGCCTCTGCTCCAACCTCCCTCCATGCTGTCTGGCTTGGCAGAGAGCCCCACATGGCTCTCAGCTCTGGCTCCTGCCCACCCACATCAGCTGATCCAGGCAGTGGTAGGAAGCATGGGGGAACGGAGGCCTCGTCCCTGGCACCCCCAGACCTGAGCAAGCACAGTGGGCGGGGGGCTGCCCCCCACTGCTGCTGACAGCCAGCTTCTGGGGGGGTGCTGGGGAGAGAGGCCATGCTGGGAGGCATGTGGGAGTGCAGGCGTCTGCGTGCCTTCCCCTCCCTTCCGCTCCCCGCACCAGGGCAAACATCTGGTCCGTGCACTCCCAATCCGATCAGCAGAGCTTCGAGAAACCTGTGTAGGTTTGATAGATTCCACTTCAGGCTTTTTAAAGTTTGTATCTAGCCAATATGTCTACTGGTTAGAGCAGGAGGCTGGGAGCCAGTACTCACTTGGGTTCAACTCTAAGCTCAGCTTGTAATAGTCTGATTGACTATTACTAAATGATCTAGTCTCTCTGTGCCTTCATACACCTTTTTGCAGTAACACTTCCCTTCCAGGAATGCAATGGGGTTCACTTAAATAATGGCTAAAAAAAAAATCACAGTTACCACACACATTTTTCAAACTGCTTTTATCATGTTGTTTTGACACTGGGGGTCTTCTCAGACCCAGGTGAAAGCCAAACTAATGGCAAAGTCTTCAGTTAATTGGATTTTAATTTTGAAAATCCAATATTAATTCAGTCTGTGTAATTTCTTATATCATCCATACTAGTCCACCTATCTTTACTGGAAATCTTTTTGTGTGGGTGGCTTTTGGTGTTTTTTGGGTTTTTTTAATTAGTAAGTGTCTTTTTCAGGCCATGCTAACCACTTTGGGGGCATGTGGTAAAGTGGTTGCTCGGGTCTGGGAGGGCCAGGACTGGACTCACAGGGTGGGGGAGCCCTCTAATGGGTATTGCATCTAATGAATGTAACTTCCTGACACTAAGATGTGTCTAAAAAATTAGTAGGGTGGAAGAATCAAAATGAAGCAAGAATCAGTGCTGAACACTGAGGTACAGAATCTTTAAGCAAAGCTGCTTTGTAATCATTAGTGGAGAGCTATCCTAAGCCAGGCATACAATAGACAGTACCTCCTTCTAAAAATTATAAATATAACCCTTGGTAATAGTAACCTTTACTGCTTCTAGCCATGTATTTCTGGGAGAGGGGAAAAAAGCATACAGACACTTCCTATAAAAGGATTATGGGTGTTGTTTTTCACTTAAAGTAATTTTAAAAATGTGTATTGTTTATCCGATCCAATGAAGGTTTCTTCCCCATGTTGACTGCAGTTTCACCAAGATGAAGGGCATTCAAAACTTACCTTTTCATCTGTGTATAAATGTATATTCGTACAACACCAAGGAAATGTTTAAATATGGGTTTGCCTTCCCTGCAAATGATGTACTTAGTGGACCAATTCCAAAGCTTTTGTAGTACTTTCATTTTTGACAGGGCTGTTTTGAGTGGTATGTTCTGAGTCTCTTGTTTCAATGCCTTAAGCACCATCTTGCATGTGAATGTAATGGAAAATGGTACATATTACAAATTAATTTCAGAAGTTAATTATCCTTAGTAACTCAGCTTCCGAGAGCAGTGGTGTTCCACATCACATTTAGCATCAGCTCCTTTTAAACTGAGATTGTAGTAGCATTAGTCAAGAGGCACTGATGAGCACTTCTGCCTTCAAGATTTCTTTCTCTAGAAGTTTGCAGATAAGACGCTTAGTACTTCTTTAAAAAAAGTTTTAAGGGCTTTGACCTTATAGTTGAGTACAGAATTAAGCACACAGGGAAAGGTTAGTGTACTGAGTGAGTGAGTTGAGAATTTTGACCAAAAACACTTGGAGAAAGAGTTTTAAAATATAAAGATCACTGATACCTTTTCTTGCAAAGCATACCTGTTCCTAGTCTGCCTTCTAACCTTTAGGGGGTGGATACCAACTAGAGAATAAAAATGGAGTGGGCACTGTGTAACCTTTCTACATCATGCTGCCAATGTATTTCAGTCCTAACCTGATCCCTCTACCCCTCTGTTATTTACTTGGTCCTTTCCTATTAGGCCATTAATGATACCAAACTGCAGGAACAGTAGTCCACTACAGAGGGTGAAACGATTAAAGTCATTTTTTCTTTGTAATAGAAAAAAAATGTCCTCTTAGTCCCATAGACAGGCAGAAACACATCAGTCCATCAGGCTGCCTAATTTGGATTTTTTTCAGTAAAATAAAAGCAGTCTGAGGCTTTAGACATGCTTTCCCTGCAATTTTCTTTATCCTCTTCCTTTAATTTACTAAGCTAATAAAAGGGGGATACAGGACACTCTTTTTAAATCCCTAAACCTGTATTAATTTTTTTTAGTTGGATTGTGATTAAAAACTGTAATCATTCCCTTGTTTCCTTTTCTAGCTGAAGATGGTGAAAAGAAATCCTTTCAACATGCTGTGAAATTATTCTTACCACTTGTCCATTTTTAATGCCCAGTGCAACATCATAAGCTCTGTCATAAACAGCTGTCAGTACTAGCAATTAAGTCACAGTGGTCACGTCTACATGAGACACTACTGTGCAGTTGTTGCCATACATTTATGTAGTACTTGTATTAGCAAGTATTAAATAAATGCACAGTAACCAGTTACTGCTCAGTAGCACTGGCAAGCATCTTTTAAGTGATGCTACTGCGCAGGCACTTAACAATACCGTGCAGTAACATATTAGCACTGTCCGTGCTGTAACACAGTACTGCACAGTATTTTCTGACTACTGCGCGGTCAGCTTCTTATGTAGACACACCCTATATAGAGAAAAAAACAACTCCCTATCTCCCTCACACACTCAAGTAACAATACCACTGTTTTTAGGTGATGTGCAATATTCAGACCAATTCCGCCCTGCCAAAAAAATACAAAGAGGTAGTTGAGTTAGTTGGAGCCACAAAATTGATAGTTTGTTAAGACAAGTGAACTGTTAAAGGCACTTAGATATTCCTAATGCTCACTTTTGTTAACAGAGGCTGTGTGTGACTAGTGTACAATTCTTAATGTTCTCATTAATTAAAGGTACTTTCTGGAAGCAAATGCTTAGTGCTTTCCAAAGATGCCGAGGCCCTTAAGTGAAATACAGTACCATAGAGCCACTGCACCAATGTGCAAGCCAGCCAGCAAAATGTTTATCCCTTGCACTACCTAGTACACCAGGAGCAGACACAGGATCACTAACTGTAGAGAGGTGCAGCAGCAGCTTTCAAAACCCTGTGGTTGTATTAGGACTCCTAGAGGAAATGGAAAATTCCATCTTTTCACCAACCAGTGTCCTCCCTGCACAATTTTTTTTTAACTAAGGTCCAAGAATGGGCCCTTGCACTTGTTTCTGACCCATTTCTGTTGTTCAGTTAGTAAACTCATTACTGTACTTGAAAGGGATAAGAAGAATAAAGCAAGGTCAGTGTGGCTAGAATAAAAACAGGGACTCAGACCTCTTAGAAGTATAAAATACACCAATGTAAAAGCCAAATTGTGTGCCCATGATGAAAGAACGTGTATGTGATTATCATTATCCTATTGTATAAATTATCAAACTAATTCTAGCTTCAATTTTTAGTCTGGCATTCACACTTGATTTAACATGATGACAAATATTAAAAGGTACTTTATATACATAATTTAACATGTTTTATGTTCTATTTATGATGAGTCAGAAAGCATGTTTTCTTTTTATATTGAGAGAAGTTTCAGTGATAGGGTTAGATTCTGAGACCTATACTCACCTTGATTTTGTATCCCTACTCGCAATAAAGATGGTACATAGAAATGTGCAAAATTCATATAGAACCACATTTTTCTCAGAACTGTGGTGCAAGTTCCTAAAATATATTACATTGTAAAATTATGGATAAACTGTGGATCTCAACCCACAACATCCTCCCACCCTAAATTTCTTAGAAAAATATTTTTAGTTCATTAAGTGTGTTTTGGCAACTGTTGCTTGTACTGAGAGCCAGTTACAAGGAGCCAGGGCTCCCAATTTTTAAATGGCTGTATGTTAGCCTCATCCACCTGCAGACTTTACTATGTTGGTTAGACTAACTGGAAGCAAACCATATGATCCTTACAGAAATGCCAACTTTTGCTTACACAGAAAGTTAGGTTGAACTCAGTAGGGCCTCCTGTATATATTATTGCTCGCTGTGAATAATGGCTGCATTATCTGACCCTTAGATAACTGATTGGCAGTAGAAGCTTGGGAGCTAGTCATCTAAGTGCATAAAATGTACCCATCAAGATGTACATTATGTATTCATGCAAAATTGAAGGCACAAAACTGGACATTACCTTTCAAAATCAGCCCCACTATATTGTGTTGCCCTGCACGGAGGGTCTTTATAATAATCGCCATTCTGCTGTTTTGCATTTTCACACATATTTTCTTGCTCTTTGCCACTCGGCACCTAGCAACTTGGCTTGTTCACCTTTAGCTGATTTTTCCCCATGCTTTCTGAATAAGATAGCATGCAAAATCCCCTAGAGGATCTATGTCAGTTTCATCCTGTATCCCTGAAAATTAGCATGTTTTCCAAGGCACATTCGGTTTTCCTGTGACTATGGATTTGTCTGTACCTTTTCAACAGAAGTCCATGCCTATTTATGATATTTTTTTCCTAATAAATGCTTTTATGCACCTTGACTCTAATGCAGATCCTTAGAAAATTATGCAAAGGCTGTATTCCTACTCATTTTAGTCTAAATGTAGCTTACAGATTAATGCTGCCTGTCAATTAGGCCACTAAAACTGAAAAAAAAGTAGTGTTTTTCATTTGATAGCACTGTGCTGTACAGGATGTTAAAGAGGTGAGCCAGGTTTTAATGAATGCTAAGAGTGGTTTTAATTAAGCCTGACACATGAACTGAGCAACATAAAGTACCATGTATAGGTATAAGTATATAAGAAAGCTTGTTTTAACTAAACCCTAGAATTATAGTATGCAATTAGTGTTATAAATGAAGAGATATGAATGGTTTCTTTTCTTTCAGAAGCATACTGATGCAGACTTTGCTCTCAATAGATTCACTCTGCTCTTTCACTGAAGCTTGCTAACTAGGCTACATTTTACAATAGTAACCTGTTTGGCATTAGATCAGTAAACAAAAGGTGCAAGGATAATGTGTTTGCTCTTCATCCACACAGACTCTGGATAATGTAACTTCTATCTAATTTACTATCTGGATCTATATGTCCTTGGTATTCTGTGTAGGCTGTAAGAATATACCGTAACTTTCTCCTGAAGTGTCAGACTTAATTGAAAAATGGTAGAAAGTCTGGATGCAATGCAGTTCAGGTACAGCTTGATAGATGAGAATGATTCAGAGGCTCCAAAATAGAATCTGCCAGGTTTTAAAAGATAATGGTCTTTGTTAATTAGCCAAAAGGAAGAAAAAAAAGAAACTTTTAGCTTAGAGGTAAAAATCATTTGGCATAACTGAGGATATGAGAGCACATTATATTTGTGTAACTACCTCATAGATGCATTACAAAATAGACAGAATGGGACTTGTGGAAAATAGTGAAATAATTTATCCCTTCAAACCTAACAGAAAAAAAGAGGCTCCAACATGTCTACAAATTTTAAAATCAAGGAATGAGCTATAAGGATTTACATTTGTGATTTGTTTTGTTCAAAGAATAGATTTTGGAACTCTGCATGCATGTCAAGGATAACATTAAATATTAAAGCAAGATATTAAAATTTCAAAGAATAAGAATTAACCCAAAAGTATTCAAAAATAAATGTTCCTGAATAATTAATATTTAATATTAAGGATTTCATAATTAGCTTCAGAAATCTCTCAAACCAAAAAGAGAGATTATTTATAAAAATATTAGTCATAATCATAATCTTTTGGATTGATATGCATGCACCGTACTATGGAGAATGGTATACGCTCTGATTGGTTTCCTTTTTTTTACTTTGTCCAGGGTAGAAGTCAATGTAGAAAGAGCCAGTCACCACAAATTGTGCATGCAGTCATTCTTATACATTTATGTATAATTGATTCATAAGGGATTATTTTGATCATCTCATCTGATCCCCTGCAGGGCGTGGGGTGCAGAATATCATTCAATATTTTTGTGCATGCCTATATTTCTTGTCAAGCATTTAGAAAGACATCCAGTCTTCATTTAAAACTTGAGGTGATTGAGAATCTGTCTGGTCTCTAGATATTTTTCCAGTGGTTAGTAATGAATAGGAATGAAGTAAAGAAGATGGAGATGCCTCAGGATTGATAGAGGAGAAAAGCAATACATCTGAACTGTCAGTCAATGAGGATGGGCAGACCTTTAGATCTAAGACGCTAGGCAGAAGGGAAAGAGAGAGGCCAATCTAACAATACCCATATACTACTGGGTCCAAGCAAAATAGAATGGGATCTTAGGCTTGACTGTTAGGGCTGTGCAAAACTTCAGTCCCTGACTCAATTCAGCACAGATTCGGCCCAATTCTGTGGCCAAATCTCCAAATCTGAATCAAGTCAGGAAACATTTTAATCTCTCCAAATCAAATCAGAACCCTCTGAATCAATTTGGAAAGTTTTAGCAATTTGGACATAGACACAGCTTTAAATGTTTTTTCTACATACCTCCAAGTACCAGGCAGCTCATGAATGCTGTGATAGTGTAGTGGGCTGCATTCCTCTGGCTCGGCGACTGGTGCCTCCTGGGTCTGGGGGGGCACCCGGTGTTCCCCCACCGCCGAGCACCAGGCCAAGGGGCTGCAAGGGGGGCCCCCAGCGCGCTCAGCGGCGGACCTGGGAGTGAAGTACTTCTGGTCCACTTCCAGGTTCATCACCGAGCATGTGCGCCCACTCCCCGTGCTCCGGTGGGGTGCTCACCTGGTCCTTCAAGGTATGTAGAAAAAACATTTAAAGCTGTGTCAATGGCCAAATAGCTGATTCTCCAAATCTTCATCCAATCTTGAGATTCAGATTCAGCCAAATCAAATTGGAGACAGTGATCTGAATCAAATAATTGAATCGCCGTCCCCAATTTGGGCCCAATCTGAATCCGAATTGAATATGGCCTGTTTCGCACACCCCTGTTCACTGTGCTGCCAAGTCTGTTGTGCCTGGGGAGTAGAAACACTGGGCCTGATCTTTTCAGATTCAAAGGCAGCTGGTAAGCCTTGTCAATTTTCACAGCCATTTCATTTTTGACCCAAACCCTAGCAGGCTGTAAAGCAACCTTTTATCACTTTGCCAATTTACCAGCAGCTCCATAAGATGGCTACTAGTGTGGGTAGAAGACAGTTTGATTTTGAGAGGGAAGGACAAAAAACTTTCAAGCATCATAGTTTCATTTTCCAATCAAGAGAAATTGTTTATGCAGGAAATCAAACCACAACAATATTTTCCAGGCACTGTGAGTTTAATTTTAAAGTAGTGAATTAGTTGATCAAGTGTAAAGGGCAAGACCTGATTCTCCAGTTCAAAGGGGGTCCTCAGACCTGGGTTCAATTTCTAGCCCTCGTCCTAAGTTACTGTATGGCCTGTGGGCATCAGTTCGACTCTCCCTACCTTAGGTTCACCATCTAAATGATGGAGCTAATGACACTAGCTCCCTTTATAAAGATGGAAAGTGCTACCTAAGAATAAGGCATTTTTATCATTGCTTAATCCTGAATGCAATTAAAAATGGGGAAAGAATTGGGATTTAAATTCTGAGAAATCTGAAAAAATGGCATCAAATTAAAGTAGCAAATAAGGCTACTAAACTCTGTGCATAACCAGGAATCTTATACAAAGTATCACAATTAATTGCCTATTGACAGACTGGCTGTAACCCAACTGCTATCAGCCTGATAAGAACAAACTATTGCATGTACCTTTTCAATTGTAGAACTAACCTAACATTAACAATACCATTTGGTACATTACTTCCTCTTTCAAGAAAACTAAACTCTGAATATTAACTCTTTGTTCATATTACAGGCTTTGGGCATATTGCCCTGATATTGATCCACTGCCTGGAAGTCTGGCCTTACCCTGTAAAGTCATCTACACTATTTGAAGTGAGTGTGAGGTCAATGTAAAGAGTATGAAAATGATTTGGTACCATTTTGAAGCTTGCACAAGTGTAAATGACTTCACCAGGTGCAAGGCAATAGTGGGCGCATCTAGATGAGATGCTACATTGCTGTATAGACAGGCTACGTCACTGTAGCTTGTTGCAATGGTGATGTATCATCAGCAGGCACGAATCATGACGCCGACACTACTACGCAGTAACATGGGGAAAAAGCCATGCAGCATTGGGACTGCACAGTAATGCCAGTTACTGCACAGTCATTTTGTTCTCGCTTAAGCAAGTATTAAATGTCTGCACAGTAACAATTGTGCAGTCCGTTGCATCTGTAGACATGCCCAGTGTATGAGGCCCTGTTAATGGACAGAAGAAATTTCAATGACCCAACAGTTCAGCATTTTATATTAACATTTACAATTTTGGTCTATTTCCCTTTGGTGCATATATATAAACTCACTAAAGCAATGTAGTAGTTGAAAGTCATCAACCTATAGTGAATGGTGACACAAAGTAATTACCATTCTTGAGAAGATAACATGACATTACCACTGTAAATTACTATGGCTTCAAGTCATTTCCAAGGGAAATAAAGACTTGTGTTATTGAAACCTTTGAGAGAATCATGTGACTTCTCCAGAGGAGACAGTAATAAACTTTTCCCTATACTGTACCTAGCTTCCTGCCACTTCAGTAAAAATGCTTTAATATCAGTAAGGAGTATAGCTTCTGTTGTGGCTCCTTTCCCAGAGCCCTCTCCATTCTTCTTCAGTATATCTAGTGTCATAAAATCAAAAGTGATTCCTCTGTATTAATTTTAAGCCAAAGTTTAAAGTGTGCCACAGAATGACTTGGAAATGTTAGATGTAATAAAGACTGAGCCGACCTCCCACTGTGTTCCACAGTGTTTATAGTTATTATTTTTGACGGTGTGTGTTAATTTGCTGAACTCATTTTTTAGAGTTTCACTCAATAACCACAGTAAAACTAACATTTACTTGCAGCAAAATGCCATATTATGGGTGGAGGGGAAAAGTGAGACTTGAAGAGATAAAACCATATACTGACAAAACAATAAAAGAAAAATCAATCTTTATGACAGATGAGAGAGTGAGATTTACAGTGTAATCAGAAAGACACAAAGAGATTCATGGGTTGTCGGGAATGGTATCTAGGTAGCATTATTCCATAGATGGAAACACAATCACACTAGTATGATCTGTTTCCTTATTTCTGAACAAATCTTTCAGCACATTCTGTTGAAGTCGATGGCTAAAGTGCACACATCTTAGTGCTGAATCTGTATCAATGCAGGTTTCCTTTCACTGAGCTCCTGAACTCCTCAAGCCTTATGCTTTTTTGATGCGATCAGTTGGCACAGAACATGCACTCTGAAAATTGTTCAAGATAAGAGGCAGCCCCAGTGAAAGATACAATACATAATATTCTTCTGCTTCTGTGCTGCTAGGTATTTAGGCCTGCAATCAGAATAAAAATGAAAGGCTGATCTGTTCTAAAAATGAGCTTCTGGCAATCAAACGATTGTCCATATTAATTTTTGCTTAGCTTTACATTATGCCTCATATGCAAGAAAAATGATTAGTCAGTTAGTGTTTAAAAACAGACTTCTCAGTGATTGTATTTGTTTCTATAGATTAATATATACTGTAGAACAAAGAACCTAAGCCGTGAGTACATTCCTTGGCTTTTTTAATCTGTGGCCAGATCCCCAGTTTATATAAATTGCCAGTTTTACACTAGTGGGGAAACAGACCCCACTCTTTAAGATCCCTTCTGTCCCACAAAAAGATATTCTGGCCTGCCCAGTTAATTCCCTCCTCCTTCACAACTAGGCAGGATGACATCCTGGCCTATTGAAGTCCATAGGATTTTTGCCATTGTCAGTGGACTCAAGATTTTACACATAAAATTATCTTCTTTTCCTTTAGCTGGAAGCAAATGGAGATGCAGTTTTATTAGATACCTTCTAAGCAGCAACTGAAATTAAAAATATTGACCATGCAATACATTCTAAAGAGCAGCCTAATAAAAATACTGCCCTGCTTCCCTTCCCAGCAGCTAACGTGGCAGAAAAGCTGCATTTCCCACTCAAACACTGCCCAGGGATTTAACTATTGAAGCCCTCCCTTTCTTGTCTACTGCTGCTACCTCTAATTAATCAAGGTTTGGTCCTCTGGTTAGGAGGTGTCATATTCATTTTTCAGTGAAAGTGCAGCTCTGTAATATTAAAAAACATGTTCAAGATAGTCTGTCTCTCTGACCTATTGAACAGTATCCCCATTCAATAGGATCAAGATTTAACTCAAAAGCTTAGCTGACATCATGTGAGTGTATTTGTATGTTTTTTTAGGCTGGCTTTTGTGATAGGCATTTAGTGAAGGTAGAAAGGCAAATAATTAACATTGAGTCCCATTCGGTACAACAAAAGTAATATGCTTAATATGGCAAGCAGTGTTGAGCAAAGCCCTTTTATGTGTGATATTCATGTTTTAGCTATAAAAACAGTGGTATGCGTGGCAGGTAGATGCTTTTGGTGATCCTCCTTTCTGACTCCTACCACTAATTGATATCATTCTAGCTGAAGATTTTCTAGATCAGTGCAGACTCTCAAGCACAAGAGAACTTCTTACATGTGTGCTGTTCCACAAAATGATTTTCTTAATTATTCGTTTGATGGGTACCAAGGACTCAGACCCATTTATATGTTGTACATTTGCAATGGTTTCATCAGGTGGGTCTTCTCTAACTGGTGAATGGCAGCTAATGCTAATGGTAATCCTGTACAAATATAGTGTAGGGACAGTCTTCTGTCAGTAAGACTCATACGCAAAGAAAACAGTCAGGTGATAATAATTGGAGGTGTTTTGCTAGATATTTGCATCTGGTCAGATTGCGAATCTATTGTTTGTAAGGACCTCTTTCTTATCCCACAGTTTTGATGAAACAGAGCATGCTGCTACTGCTTACTTGTCTGCATTATTGTTACTACAAATAATGTGTAAAATTGCTGATATTCTAAGTGCCAAAATAACAATAAATAGTTTATATGCCATATTGTGATAAGATCTTGTCCTGAACAGTACTTTAATTAGCGCATTTGGGGGCAATAGCATGTGTGGGTAATAGATGTCCTTTGGATCAAGATTAAGGGTCACGTATTCCTTGGGACTGGCATTGATATTAACAGAAGTGTTGCGTGAAGATAAAAGATAGTTCATAAACCTTAATACTTACTTCATTTGACCTTGCTTTTCAAAAGGTTGTGAAACCCTTTTTGGACTTGATTTAGCCCTTCCTAGCAGATTTACTTGATTTGAAAGAAAGCTTTCTGGAAATCAGCTCCAGTTAGCACCAAGCTTTTGTTAAAGTACATTTCACTTTAATTCCTTCAAATGGAAAAGTACAGGGTTCTCACTCATGCCCCTAATATCTGTGCATAAGGATTGGACGGACACAGGCAACTTTATTCTTTTCCCCTTCGTATGAGGGATCAGTCACTTCTGTGGTTTTCTCCTTTAGGGACCCCATGGAAAAGATCTGTGGAGTAGGGTAGAAGAGGAGAGAGCACAAGGACTGAGTGTCTTAAGTAAGCACTGAATCCTAGGAGGAGTTCACAGGGGAAAAAAACAATACTGCTCATCCCAGCCACACCAGCAGCCCTTGTGTGCATGTGTGAGTTTTTATTGTGTGAGCAAGATAAAAATGATGCGGAATTTCTCCTTTCACTGCATTCTGCTTTACACTACTGTTGTCTACTAGGTGCAGTATGCTGTGAACATGAGTTGGCCTGAAGCAGGGCAAATGGGAATTCAGAACAAGAAATGAAGTGACATATATGCTCCTACAATTTTATATAAGTTTTTGAGGTATTGTGTAGGGGCTTTTAAAACAATACGTGGAGCTGTAGAATAAACATCCTGAATAGAAAATATAGGTGAGAAATTAAAGCTAAGTTGTATGCTCCTCGGAACAAATACAGCATTTCTGTATGTGAATCTGCAGCCCTCATAAAGACTGGGGTTTTCTGGGCCCTACAGCATTGTATACAATAATAACAACAAACTGCAGAGCAGATTTTTAAAAACTTACGTTGCTAAGGTGCAAATATTTAAACTGATTCCCCACAAACTTAGGGTACGAATTCTGAGTGCAGAATAGGTCCCCAAACAGGAGATACCCCTTTTAGAAAACTGATTTAGATAGTCTCATCATTACACCGGAAGTCAGAGCTGTATTTATAAGTGTCATCCTATCGTACTTTGCCAAATATTGTAATGTCCATATACCATAAAAGGAAACATCAACGTTCTATAAATAGGTTTTCTTTGAAAATGTATAAACTGTTCTATAATTTCTTCAAGTGATATCTAGGTTTCCTTGTTCATGTTCAGTTTTAGGGAATCAGGTTCTACAGCCTAGAAATATAACTGGTAAGTTGTAGGCTGTACATTCGCCGTTATGACATTAATACTCTGTTCCTACCCTTCTTTCCCATTAAATCCTCTTCAACTTCCTTATCAGCCATTTAACCCTGTGAACTCATATTCCTCCCTCTGTAATGAATCTGAGCAAAGCATTTCACACAACCTTCACTTTCACAAATGACATGCCTTTAGATGGCTGCAAACTATTGTAAGAAGCTGTTCTTTATAACAAACTCTTGTCTTGTTTCTTCTACCACTAATTGATATCATTCTAGCTGGAGCCTTTCTAGAGCCATGCAACCTCTCAAGCACAAGAGAACTTCTTACACGTATGCTGTCATCAAAATGATTCCCTTAACAGAGTGTCCTTTGCTTCGCTGCAGGCCCACATACATGGCCAACGTAAGGCAAAAGTTGGTCCATAATTAATGGTTTCCTCCCTTCTGTGCAGTTCCTGTGTCTAACTTCCATGGAGTTAATGAGAGCCGAGGGAGGGAGGGAATGCGGACACTGAGACTAGGTTTCATAGTATTTTAATTGAAAGGAACTCTGGAGGAAGTCCCTTAGAGCTACAGTTAATGAAAAATCACCTTTAGCATTTCTTAATGCTGCTGTAAATCACTTGATTTTAAAGAACGCCCTTGCTTTTTCATATGCCAACTGCAGTACTGTAATGAAAAGAATTGTGACACCAGGAGAGAAGAAACGGTAGAAATGCCTCTGTACGCCTGTTTACTTGTAGATTAAAAACTAATGCCAGCTGAGATGGACAAACTTTGTTTTCCTCAAACAAAGTTTTTAGTAAATTGAAGGTTTAGGAATCCTGAGTTGCCAGCTAAGGAGCCATTTGCTAAATGAAGAAAATACAGTCTGATCAAAAGTGAAATTTGGTTATTTAACAGCTCCAAATTTCTAGGACACACCTACAATATCCAATGTACAAGTCAGTGTGTTCACTTATATTCCGTTATTTGAACTTGATATGTAACCGTGGCAACTGACTAGGAACCTGATCTATTATCCCTTGAAGTGTATGATCTCTAATAGGCATCAGATGCTCCAGGATCAGCTTTTCTATGGTACATGTGCTGGAAAAGTTGGCGAATTCTATTTAAAGTCCCAAAAACAGAGCAATCTGTAAAATGACAATAAGTTCATGATGTAAAATACTAATCATATATACCCCTATATATTCATTTTGTGTACAGGCTCTACTGGAATGAATGTGATTCACCAAGTAGTGCATCCATAAGTGAATCATATTGCTCATCGTAAAAGGTCTGATAAGCCCTTCATACAGCACCAGTACATATCCTGGTTATACCATATACAGCATAGAAAACCAATCACAGAAAGAGTTTCAGTTAAATTTTTTTTTTAAAATATTGGTATAACTTGTAGAAATCTCAGCCTCCTTTAGCACCCCAGAAGCTGATACGCATCAGTCTTAAACTGCTGCGAATCAAGAATAATTCTACTGAAGTGTAAAACCAGTGTAACACCAATGATTTCAACTGAGCTATTTTTTTATTTATACTGATCTTAATGAGATCAGAATCCAGCTCCATGAATCCAACAGTACAGAACATGGAGTAAAGGGGAATTGGAAGCAGCAGCATTTTAGAAACCACAAAACAAGTCCTAAAAGAGCTTTTCTGTACTTATTGATATTAATTGTATTTACAGTTTTAAGGCCCGATGTTTTTAAGAACTTTCAGAACTGGATGGAAGTGCTGTGTCACCCGAGAGCTGAGATCTTTTTTGCCAGTATCAGACTTCTTCTATTTCTAGCTCCACAGGATTGCAAGATATTGGAACTTATTTTTTGGTTCAGGAATGAGTATTGTCTATTCAGGACCCTTGCCATTGTATCTTTTGGGTGAAAGTTCTTATTTGCAGAAAAAGAGGGAAAGGGTGGGTGGTTGTAGCAAGCTTTTGCTGAAAATTGTTTCAAAATTGAACCTCTTAGAGCTATTAAGATGTTTGGAACATTTCAAGTAATCTCTCTGGAAAGGTATGAGTGGGCAGGCAAGTTATTAGTGGACAGATGAAATGACCCAACCTGTATAAAATATGCAGTTTATCACATGATCTTTCCCACTAATACCACGGATTTTTGCCACCATATGGTTAGTATATGTATATATTATTTAGGTTTATAATTGGATGCAGTGTGAATTTTACTGATTTGTTGTGTAAATACATTGAGTAACAAGAGACAGTGTTCTTAAGTAATTAAGGTTAGTAAATGCATTCTTTAGGGTAATTAAATAAGTACACATACAGGGAGTAAAGTGCAAATCAATTTCTACCTCCCATAGGATGTTACTGGAGACAAAATATTGCTGTCATTCTTATTAACATTAGATATAATTTTGTTTCACTCTGTTCACTTTGTTTCTAACGTGCAGGGTTTCAGACAGTGCTGCATCTGAATGCTAACTTGATGCTTTACCTGAAATACACAAAGTGGATATTCTTATTAATTAAACCAGTATATGTTGAAATTAAAATATAGAAAAATGCTGTCTTGCGATAATTACAAAATGAGCAATGATAAACTGGTAAATCTCGGCTGTTACAATGAGTCAGAACAACTGATGGGTCTGTTGAAATAACTTTATACCCATAAAGCATGATTGTTTTTTATTATCATGATATGATTTTGGATTTTTTTCATAGAATAGGGGAAGAAAAACTAAGTTTGAAATGGTGTGGGTTTCTTTGGTCTGTTTCCAGCATAGGGAATAGCCAATTAGGGATCGTTTTGTCAACTAAGAATGCACTTGGCTTTTTCTTTCACTTACAACTCTTGATCTGAAGTATTAAAAAATGAAAACAGCTCAGAATGCCAGCTACTTAATCCTTCTAAATCTAACTGTAGGGAGATACGACAGTACTATGGCAGGTTTTTCCTAATGAGGTGGTAAAAGAAAGATGAATAAAAAAATTAGTGCAATTACATATTTCAGTATGGTTCCTAACACTCTGTGCTTTAAAAGTGATGCCTTACAATGAAATCCTCTTTAAGGAGATGCAGGTGTCTCCTGTATTGCCTGTGAATCTTGGCGCTCTAGCAAGCCAGTCTCTTCGTTTCTGTGCCTGCCTCTTGGGTCCAGATCTCGCAAACTGGCTATGTGGACTTTTTGCGCTACCCCTAAAAGTGGTCAGCATGCAGCCAGTAGCGTACCACGTATCATGACTCAGTTTATTTTGTTGTTCCATCTTCTTCGCTGTTTAATGCTGAAGAGCTTCTTAGGTCCAAAGTCCCTGATTGTTAGTAAGCTTCCTGAGGCTTTGTACTATGGAAGGAAATAGGACCTTTTTTATTTTTGCTTTTTGTTTGCTGCAGCCTACAACAAAGCTCCCTGAATTAAACCAGGTATATTCTGCACTTCTCTGCCAGGCCTAATTTGGTTGCATCTAGCCTTGTAAATGTTTCTTCACCCCCCGCCCAACCCAGCTCTTGCTGCTGGCATGGAGCTGTAAATAGATTAATGGTAGGATGCTCCTACCTTTGTGCCAATCCTCAGCTGCCATTTCAGCTTCTTAGAGTTATCAGCCACTGGTATGAGCTACAGAAGCCTTGGGTTTGCTCTAACTTACAGCAGTGATGAGAAGGCTGGAGTTGTGCAGAGGTGATCTTTAATAAACTTTTTGCACACTTCCAACACTTCTGTTGTTTTATCCGTAGCTCCAATGCAGGACCTCAGCTCAGAGAGGCTGGCCAATTATGCCAGTCTGCCTGGAAACCCTTCCAACATCTTAAACCTCTCCATATGACATTTCACATATGCCACAATTGGTTCAGGCTTTGTGTCACCAACCAATGAACCAGACCATTGCACAAGAGATGAGCATAAGGTTCAAACAGGGCAGAGTATCCAGTAATGTTTTGGTTCAGTTTTCAGTTCCTTATTGCTACCAATCAGCATCATATAAAATATAGACTCAGCTGGCACTGGTATAACATAAAGGATGCTAATGTTAACTAAAGAGTTAAAGTTTGTACAGTGTTTTGAAGACATCAAGCACTACATGGGGGTAAGTATTATAATATTGGATATGTTATTTACAAATTGCAGTGAATTAATTTATCATTCACGTAACTCTGCCTCATGATAGTAATAAATCATCCTACTGATGGAGGCAATGGTAATGGAAAATTACACATTCCCCTGGCCCACTGCTTCACTCAGAAGAGACAAAGATTGGCAGACACATAGCCATACCATATGGAGACACAAGGTTGTAATTCCCTCTTGATTTATGAGTGCAATCACTTCAATTTACAATAAAGAAAAGAGTTAAGGGCAAAAATCAAAGAGGGGGGAAATTGTGAAGGCACAAGATTTGAAACCACAGCTCTACAGGTTAGATGATTGGATATAATCTTTAATTTTCCTAAGATCTTCTTGAGACAATGAGTTTATCATGCATCAGTTGAGCCATTTGTTTATGCCTCGTATGTTTCTTCATTTTCACATTGTTGGCTACTGTAGCTTTATTTTGCACAAAGCTCTGTCACTGGTGTTCATCCATAATCATCAACAAAATAACTTAATATATGTAGGCGACTATAATGACAGTAAATGCTGTGTAGGAGGGATAATATATGCTTCACTCATTGTCAATGTATGCATGCTGAATTAAAGACCCTATTCTGGTCAAATGCTAATACATTCTATGAGCACTTTTCCATAAACACATTTATAAAACACAGCATAATAAAAAGGTGATATGAATAATATATTGAATATAATCTCATGTGCATGAGTTTAAGAACCAATGTTCTCGTGTAGTAGCATTGCTTAGTTTTGGCACACAAAAAAATGATTTGCATGAAAATACCTTCTCGATAATATCACTTACACCTTAAATGTGGTACACCAGTCAGGAAAAAAATGCCATGAAATCTCAATTGTAAATGATTTATTCTTTTCTAAATGAACTTTGCTACAGCTGGCTGGTCTGCCACTACCAAAAATTATATAAATATTACATTTTCACTCTTTTGATGAAAAATTAGACAAGGAACAAACCAGCTGAAATTAAAATTCCAGGAGGTATTTACAATTGAAACAGTTGGATATCTCGGTAACACTTATGTCTTAAGACGTACCTTTAAAAGGCTGATAGACTAAACTAGAATGTCTTAGAGAGTTTTAGGTGTAAGAATTCCCTGTCATAGTGTGTTCTCTCTCTCTCTCTCTCTCTCTCTCTCTCTCTCTCTCAATCTGCATGATTTATTTTGGCATTAAATCACTGCACAGTAGCAAGATTGCAATGAAATGGTTCACATGATTTGTAAAACAAATAGCAAAGGCAAAGATTTCAGATTGGTACCTCTGTAAGCCTCCAAAATTATGAGGCACCAGGCACTGGAGTTCTTTACTGAACAAAGCTGTAACTAACTTCCAGTGGATTTAGGAGCAGCCAACATGTTGAAGCATCAAACCATAATGTTGCAAAGTCTGACAGACCATGAAAGAAAACCAAAAAGAAACTCCATGAGCTTTAGAGAGCTGTCTCATATGCATAGCTGGTACTCTATCCCCCTGGAAGCTGCTGGATAGTTAAATTCCATTGCAAGGAGTCATCAGTTCTTACCATTTGAATTACTAATTATTTCAGCTGCATAATGGTGCAAAATGCCATTATTTCCATCAGAGGCCGTATTGCAGGAGGGATGGATGCTTCAAAAAGCTTTCAATCTGCTAAACTGTTCAGGATCAACACCTGGAGGGTGATGGCAGGAGTGACCAGTCATCAGTCATCTGAAAAGCTCAGGGAAGCCCAAGAAAGAGGCCTCCTCCATAATTAAAGGAAGGAGGCATGGTGGCAGATCTTCCTTTTCATCAAATAAGGGGAGAAACATCCATATGGAGTCCTTTCTGAGGGGATGCCCTGACCCCATGGCTAAACTGCAATTGCCGTGCATCTATATACTAGGGTCCTTGCAAGGTAAAGTGTAGCTTTGCATGAATTCTGTCTTGCCTTAACTGACTATCCTAGTGAGAGTCCAACATTTTATACTGAGTGAAATGTGCATGCGTCTACCACAACAGTATCCAACATGAGAGCATTGTTTCAAAACAAAGCAAAAAATCCCCCTCCTAAATCTGATCTTCAGTTAGCAGCAAATGAGTGATGAGAAAACACAAAAATCTGTAGTTACCTCTGTAGTTAGTGAAGCAATGTTTGTGCATTTGTTGCCATTAGTAGAATTACTTTTTACTGGCTATTGCAATATCTTGTATCTGATAATCAGACTCCTATTTAATCCATCCTGCCAAATACTAAATTAAGGAGCACATGTCTTTATTATGGAGGTCTTTGCTCCTGGTTGCCCAAGAGATGAGATAGCCACGCATTGTTGTCTCTATGAGTAGCATACAGTGGTTGCCTTAAAAATATGATTTGTTTTGAAAGGTTTTGATGAGCTTGAAGAGAAATTCCTTATATACAGGCTGGGGGAAGAGTAGTCGAACTAGCCATCTCTCTTCTGTCGGTAAAAATCTCATGAGTAGAAACACCATGAACTTAATTTTCAGAAGAATTAAGAAAACGGCAAGCCTGCTGAGGTCCTTTGAGTTGTGGATGCCAGGTCCTTTGTTGAAATTTAGGCCAGAGTGTAGTAAATGAAAAAGGGCAGGCCTTGTGTCAAAGGTAGAAGACAAATGGCATCTTATCACACTGTACCAAGGCAAACCCACAAATAGGCTGCAGGGCACGAATGGTATTGTAGTACAAAACAGTACCTCATAGTTCACTGGAACAGTTTTGGAGATGAAGGAGCCTGGACTAATGCTGATCAAGGGCAGATCAGGCACGACATACTTTACTGTTTTTGCCCACAGGGACTACAATGTGTACTTTGCAGCCTACTGCAGTGGCACAGGGCGGACTCGCCCATCTTGCCATGGAAGAACATTCCTTCTGCTAGATGTGCACTACCAATGCCCTGCTTCTGCATTGAACCCGATATCATCAGGCAGGGCAGGATTTAGCCTCTACTCTTTTGTCCAGGCCTGAAGAAAAGCTTCAACAAAGATAATGATCATTCTTCCAACATAGTCATTTTTTATCTAGCCAAATGAATGTAGATTCTTAGGATTGACATTCATATTACACACTCTGTGGTCTGATTGACTTGAATGTTTATACAGTACCATTAGATCAACAGTTGTAAGATGGATTGCTTCTCATTACAAATTCAGACTGTTCAATTAAACTCTATTAATGCAGCAAAGTGGGAATATACCTATTTCATACTGTCAGAGTCTGTTCCTTGTGAAACAGAACATTGAACTCACGGCAGCCCCAAGATTATCTAGTTTCTCTACTGCATAATCCCTTGCAAAGGTGCAGATTCTCCTGCAGTACAGAAGAGAAGTGTATTTTATCTCAAACTGGTTCCAAGTTGTGGTGGATGGGCATTAATTTCAAATGCGTAATTGATTGTTCGTCTTATATAACTCTGGTTTTAGGATATCTTTCCTTTTTTTTTCTAAGACTGCAGTAACTGGAAAGCATGATACAGGGGTACAGTATTCTGCAAGAATTGCCTGTGCAATGACCCAAGCGTTAATGCTGCTAGCTTTTATTTTAATTACTATATTAATATATTGGAGATTTTTAAAGAGCAGTAAACAGCATTGCCCTGAAAAATGTCTTGTTTCTGAACCATCTGTTCCCCACTCCACAGATATATTTTCATTAGTGATCCTGAGCAGAAAACTTAGTATATTATCACATGATAAGACATATTAAAAGAATAAATTTCTATGGCATGAAGCTAAGAATTAAAATGACAGCATGACAATAAAATCTGAATGATACAATACATATTAGAGCTAAAAATAGGTTAGGAAAGAAAAGCAATTTCTAGACAAGTAATATACATGGGTCTTTAAGGTGATGTATTAGAAACTATGAATCAACTCTGTCTTTATTTTGAGCCATGAACAATGAAACTCAGGAATAAATAAAAACAGTCCTGATCTGGTAATTCAGTTCTAAAAATGTCCCTATATGTATTGCATACATGACAAATTGCAGGATGGAGGCTGTACTTTTATATGCTTTAAATCTGCAATATGTGTCAAGGGAAAAAAGGTAGCCTTGCCCATGCAAAGATGTATAGCCTGATCCTGCAAACACATCTGCACAAGAAGCTCTCCTCCTTTGATGAGTCCTATTTACTTCAATGAGAGTGCTTGTGTATTTGTAGCATCAGGGCCACAAATGGGCTTTTTTAAAAATAATGTGTGGGGTTTTTTTAAAAATAATGAAGTAAATGACATGTTAAAAATCTGATGAAAATAAAGTGGGTCGGATCCTCAAGCGCACCTGAGCCACACGCAGTATACCCAAGGGCAAGCATGTAGATAGCTTTCTCTCTCCTTTCCGCCTCCACTTTCAGGTGAAGAGTGCCATCAAGGCTGTTATAATTCATGTCAGATGGCATATAATCCTAGAATACTTCTTGATAATACCCAGGATCACCAGAGCATTACATGCGCCAGTCACAGCCTCTTCCATTCCAAAAATGACTCCTACATCACTTAGGCCAATAGTAAGGAGTATACAGCCAGCCACTCTGGCTTTATTTCAAACGCATATTCCCAGGTACAAAAAGATGG
Source organism: Crocodylus porosus (assembly GCF_001723895.1). Taxonomy (NCBI): domain Eukaryota; kingdom Metazoa; phylum Chordata; order Crocodylia; family Crocodylidae; genus Crocodylus; species Crocodylus porosus. Next base: position 64,103,829 of record NW_017728907.1, on the reverse strand, counting down.
CTCACTTCTCATAAAAAGAACAGAATAGGCACTGACATCCAGCCCAACAGTTACTATTAAATAGCACCTTACTCAGGAAAAGTCTTGCAGGACTGAGCTCTCAGCTGACAAATGAGACTCATGCAGTAGCAGAATTCAGTATCTTGTGTCCTTGGCAGTAAGAGGCAAGAGGACCCCAGACACACTGGGTGCTTGTGCTTGTGCATTGTGTCATCACAATGTAAACGTGATGAAAATGTCATTTGTGTGGCTTAATGATGTCCATCAGTTTGGGGGGTTTTAGATGAGTTTGTATTGTTGCATTGCAGATGTCAGCTCACCCCTCAGCCGTGGGAGAGGCAGGAAGGCTCTGCAGCAAAAGGGATCGGGCCCCTCACCACTTCTGCTTTCAGCAGGTGCTTACTGAAGGCAGAAGCAGCAAAGCTTCTGATCCTTTTTTTTTGTTTTGGGGGGGGTTGTTTGTTTGGTTTTTTGGTGGAGCCTGCCTGCCTTTCCCTTGGGTGGGGGCTCAGCTGCCAGCTGGCCGAGCAGCCCCTGAGCTGTGGGGCTCCCTTGTCCTTCCCTCTTCAGCAGCTGTGCTCCCCAGGGCCACCCGAGCAGGCTGCTAGTGGGCTGGGTGCTGCTCCAGCTTGGAAACAGCACCCAGCCTGGTCCAACTGTTTCCCAAGCCCTCCAGCTGGAAGCAAAGCCCACTGGGAGCTGCTCTCCAGGCAGGCTTGGGGAACAGTTGGATCAGGCTAGATGCTGCCTTCAAGCTGGGACAGCACCTGGCCCACTAGCAGCCCACCAAGGTGGCCCCAAGGGGACCACTGTTGCAGAGGGAAGAACCAGCCCCATCACACACACACACGCACACACACACACACACACACACACACACACACACACACGCCACACAGGGGCCACTCAGCCCGCTGGCAGCTGCCCCCTGGATGCGGGCAGGCTCTGGCTCTGACAAAAAAAAGATAAAGGATCAGGCCCCTCACCATAACATGATGGAAAAATTGAAATGATGAGTTTAAATTAAAAACCTACTGTTTCAATTTAGGGGGCACAGAATAAAACCCTGAGGACTAAACCCCTGTCACGTATACAAGCACCCTAACATCCCAGAGAGAAGTGAAGCCACAACACAGACTACTACCATCCTCACCGGCATAGACCAAAATGTGTTCCACACTCTCTCATGCAAGAGCCTGAGAGAGGCAAGAGTTAGATGCTTTGATTTGGAGTATTAAAAGATAAAGGATGGTTATTGAGGGGAATTTCAGGGAAATATCTTGGGCTTTAGCGACATATGCAGTGATTGGCAAAACAAAATCTCTTTATTCATGGTCCTCATCTCAAGCAGGCTCCTGCTTGTAACTGTATAAGACAACTAAAACATAGATTAGCAATGTACACTTTCAATGGAAATCAATGGAGCTATGCTGATTTACTCCATCAAAGGATCTGGCTCATTGACTTAAAAAAAACACATAAAGAACCAGTGATAATGCGGTGTTGATTTATTTCCACAAATCACAATCTCTTATTACTAATTTTCTGGCTAATGCCCAAATAATGACAGTTCTGACTATTTCAAGGGTGCTTACCCTTAATTATGAACTTTTGCTTTACTTACAGAGTATGTCAAGCCTAATTGCTTGTCTGTCTAGTATCTAATTGTCAGTAAAATGAAGCAAGTGCAAATAAGCTCGACCAAAAAATTAATGCTTCATTGGAGGAAGGAAGAAAGCTGCTTTTAAGATGCAGATTTGCAAAATGTTTTGAGACACTTTTGAACCAGATATCAGTCTCCACAGAGATCTCTAGACTTACCTCCTTAGTGTAATCTAATGAATAATTTGAATTTTGGGTGGACTTATGTTTTCTCAGTTTTTTCTAAGTTAACCCTCTTTCAAAGTATATGTCTGGTTAATAGCTGAACTCTTATGGACTGGTTGCCAATTATCATCTTAACTCTGACAAAGCAGCTTACCTTAGCTTTTTAAGTACAATCATAAGTCTGCAAAAAGACCATATTCCCAAAATGTTATCCTGCTTCCTAAATTTATTATCCATCTTCAATAAAGCAAAAACATTGATTAGTAAAATATTCATAAAGCAGAACCTAAAATGTCCATTAGAAATTGTGTTAACACAGTTGGTCATCATGACTATACAGCAAAATGCCTTCTTGTGGATTCTATTTTATCTATTCTGGATGAGCACAACAATCCTTTGCTACGACCAAGAGATAAAATTGTCTACTGATTTTTACTGATTCAGTTTCAGAAGCCATCAAGTTCACATTTCTTTGTTACCTTCACAGCTCAAAGTCTAGTATCGTTCTGTGACTGTGATAGACAGTTACTGAGTGATAACCAGACCATGCTATGCCTCCTGACAAATCTCTAATCCTATCAACATTCACTATGTAGGGGGATCTAGTTACTTCCATCCAGTACTGTAGTTTGGATTAAATCATGTTTGAATTTTTTCAAATTGTGCTAAAGATCTATAATTATGTTTGGAAACAATGGAATAACTGGGTCCCCTAAGACAGTTCCCTTTATAATGTAGATGGGACCAGCGCAGCATTTTTAGAGCATGGTTCCCAGCTAAAAATACCCACGCCTCCAGTTCTCATAGATGATCCTGGCTGAATTGACTTTAGCAAAATTCCATACTGTGGGAACAGGGCCAGAGAGAGAAAAACAGTACAGCAGCCCCACATGCTCCATTTAAATGCCATGACCCCATATACAGTACAAAAATCTACCATAGTAAAACACCCTGTTGAAACAAAATAACCACCCAATGATATGATACTATATGGTAATATAAACCGTAACTTTGTACATTATGACTGACTGGCCTTGTCTGTGTGGACAAAACTAATCTGTGTGACATGAATAGGCTTGGCAGGATTTGATTTTTTTGTCGGTAAACATTGATAAACGTTGGTTTCACCTCGCATTTGCAGACTGACAAAATATATTTCCATCATTAATAAATTAAATTTATAGAAAGGGGATGTAAGAAAAGTGCTAGCTGATGGACTGTGTGTTGACAGGGGGAACGGTCCTACAGAACCGTGCTGACCGTAGTTTGGACTGCAACTCCCAGAAACCCCAGGGGACTGGGAACAAAAGAAGAGGAAGTGACAAAGTAGAAGGGGGTGCAACGAGCTGCTCTGTCACTCTGCTGGCGGCAGTCCTACAGTTGTTACATTCTGGGTAAACAAATTGTCTGCCCCCCACACCTCTGATTTCACATAATCCTAAAAATCTAAATTGATAAAAATCTAAATAAATGCTTAAAAATAAACATTGATATTATCCATCAAAATTGTTAAAAAATAAAAATCGAATTCTGCCAAGCTTAGACTTGAACCATGGTAAAGAATCGGTCTAAACTTTTCCAAATTAAAATATATTATCATAAAAATAAAGATCTGAATTTCTTTACACAGCAAAAATAGGATTGAGGGAGGTTCAGGAGAGATAATAGACTAAGGATTTATTTCCAGAGTCATCTCTAGGGCAAAAGCAAGTCTTCTAAGACTATTATAGCACGTGTTCGTCTTTTCCACACAATGATATCAAATTATATCATAACATGGTAGTTTTTGTTCTTTACCCAGGGCCTAGAGAGCTGTAATGTGTGCTAACACTGTTTACCTGAAGGGCTAGGATATGAAGTGCATATTCAAAAAGGTAATTCCTCTGCCAGTTTCAAAAGATTAGAGGAGTTTGACAGCTAAAGCCTAATATCCGAGCTATCAAGCACTAGCTCTTGATTACACTTTTCTAAAAATAAATTCAAAGGGAACTGGCGAGGAAAGTTCAATTCTGCTGTTGGTTAGGATCTCTCCAAAATTAAAACAAAATCAACATAACTGCTTCCTGATTATAAAACTAATGTAAGGATCAATCTACTATATACCTTTGTATATTTTTAAGTCGCGGGTGTCAGTCTTGTTTTTTGAGTACCTATAAGTCAATTTTTTGTACCAGCTAATGTTAGTCTTCATTTTAGCCTACTAGATGGGTTTATTATATAGGCTGACTCTGGTCTTGAATCGGTTGAGCCCCAAACATATACAGTGTTTGTGTTGGCGCATTTAAAGCATTTGACCTTTACACTGCATGAGTTTGCTATTTAATTATAAAATGATACTAGCTGGACTGCAAAATGGAATCACTCAGTAGTAAAACCTGCATGCAATGTAATGTTGCACACTGTGAGATTTGGCAAGTATTACACAGTAGGACTCCTCACGCATTTGGGAAATCACTCAGCAGAATTACAGCTTTGGATGGCAAAGCTACTTAAGAGCAAATAAGGTCAAAAAAGCATTAAGGAGCATGAAGGGAAAGCCTAGCATTATTCATCAATTCAGAACATAAAGCTTCTGTGTCAACTGCTAACAGTTAAAGTAAACATTTGAATAACAGTTCATACTAGAGAATTATTTCTGGACTGCAATATGATGAGTCCTCTATGAATAATGGAAGATGGAAAGGGAGGCAGTATGGAAAGCCTCCGTTCCCTTTTGTGACATTCCAATATAGCTTCTGTTGGGAGACAACAAAACAAGTGGCTGCTGTTATTGCGTTCCCTAAATGATGTATGGATTGTACAGTGATCACCACATGAAAGAAGAGTGTATTCCAGTGCTTACATTCACAGGCATACTGAAGGAACACATCTTTACCTTTCCTATTTCTGCTGCCTATGTCATGAGATTCCCTTATAGAAGAGTCAAATAAAAATTCTGTTACCAGTGTTTCATGAAATGCACCAAAAATAGTGTGAGGAAAGTGTGGGTCTGAGTGACCCCTTTGCTATGTAGAAAGAATATTTATATAAAGCTACCTTTGAACATTTGAGACTTGTTTGCTTTTCAAATGTTGACAGGTGGGTTGAAGATAAGTGTTTTTCCACTTATTTTAGCACTTTAAGTCTTCAAAAATTCTCTTTTTGTAAAGGTCAGTATTCCTTTTATTACAAAAATATCCCCTCCCCCCCATCCCAGTGCTATTCAGCTAGTATAAGACTGTTCCTTTCAAAAGAAACCTTTTTCTGTGAAAATTTCCAGATTTGACACTTATGAGGTAAGAATTAATGACATGACCCATAATGAAAAACAACTTTTACTTTATTACAGCAAATAGAATAGCTAAAAGGAACAGAATTGAATGAAAGTCTAAGATCATTTCTCCTGAGACTCAAAGGAAAGAAGAGAGATTGTTAATAATTTGCATTATGAAATTATGGACCACATAGCAAAGACATGCTGGAAAGCATGGCCATTTTAGACAGTAAAGGTCTTATTCTGTAGATCTGTATATAATGTATATAGACTCTGGTCTTTCAGTGAGGAAGCAAGTTTTGTTATTTTTGTATCAATGTGGACTATCAGAGAAGCTGTGTCTTCATCTTTGATCTGCGAGACTTTGTATATGTCTCTGTGCAGCAGTGTGTTTAGCTGGCAGTATGGTCCCGATGCCCAGCAGGGCGATTCTGCAGAGCTTCTGTATAGTCAGATGTACGTGTATGGCAGGTAATATTTACAGTGGATTTACATGACATGCCTGAGTCTCTGCTGTCGTTCCAGTGTTTAACTGGTGTAGCTCCACAGGTTTATGTGAAGTAAATCCTGGTTAATATTGGTCTACATGAGAGCAGAACCAGGTCAGGCTCTATATATTTAAGTATTTCCATGATGTTAAATATAGATTAGCCTCTCCATTGCTGTTCCAAAATAAGAGAAGAAAAGCCATTGCATTAACATTACATTAAAATAGTACATGACAGTAAAATCAGGGCTTCTGAATGAAAAACATCTTCATTTAGTTATAGGATTAAAATGCACAAGATGGGATTAAATTTGTATTTGCTAGAACTGACCTTACTGAATGAATTGCATTAGTACAAAAATAGGAAACACAGATTTCATGTCTACATTATCTGAATCAAGACAAGCATAAGAAATAGGATAACAAATATCTCAGGTGTATAAAATGAGGTGTGGCGTCCAAATAACAACAAGGTAGTCTTTCCTGGACTAAAGAAAAGATTTTCTTTTCTTTGTACAAAGTACCCAAAAAAACTTGTTTTAGCTTAATAAAAAGTAGATACATTTGATCTGACTAAATTAAAAATGAAAGAAGAAGAATCAACTTGATGCTATCTAGATTTAAATGAATTGGAGAACAACATATGCTCTGCCATGCAGACTTCATCTATTCCATGCTAAAGGAAACCTCTAGGACTGTGGAGGAAAAACTGCCAGAGGTGGTTCTAGAAAAGGAAGAAGACATGGATTTCCACAAAGGTGTTGGTATGAGTTAGATGAATGGACAAACCATCCTGATGTGCAGAAAGAATAGAAAATATGGAAGGTGAACAGCTTGGCTTAACAGGGAACCCTTCACATCCCTTGTGAGCTGCAACTCCAGTTGTGTTTTGGCCTTCCTGATTTCATCCCTGCATGCCCAAGCAATACTTTTATACTCCTTCCTAGTCATTTGTCCAAGTTTTCACTTCTTGTAAGCTTCCTTTTTATGATTTAGTTTACTGAAGAGTTCCCTGCGAGGCTAAGCTGGTCAAGCCTCATTCTTGCTAGTCTTCCTGTGCATCAGGCTGGTTTGTTTCATAGACATCAGGGCTGGAAGGGACCTCGGGAGATCATCGAGTCCAGCCCCCTCACCCGAAGGGCAGGAAGTCAGCTGGCGTCACAGGATCCCAGCAAGATAAGCATCCAATTTACTCTTGAAGGTGTTCAATGGAGGTGCTTGAACCACCTCCGCTGGCAGGCTGCTCCAGACCTTGGGGGCTCGGACAGTAAAGAAAGTCTTCCTTATGTCCAGCCTGAAACGGTCATGCAGGAGTTTATAACCGTTCAACCTCGTCATCCCTTGGGGCGCTCTGGTGAACAAACGCTGTGCTTAATTAGAGATATTAAAAATTATAAACTAACGAGTAGAATAATTTACTGCATTTTATTGCACAATAAATAAGTTGTGAGTATTTAACAGATTTGAAACATTCTGCTCTCAGATGTATGTGTCATTCTTACAAAGAGCTGGTTTAAATTGTGTAGCAAATCTAACTTGTATTCAAACAGCACTATTCTTGGCAATGTTTTTGCACACTGAGCTTCTCACCTAGTTTCAGAAGCAGATTTCACATTATGGATGAGGCCCATCACATCTTTCTTTCTCTTCAGCTGATGAAATTTCTGCTTTGAGACCAATATACGGTATCTGTGCCAAAAGATCAGATATTGTATTTGTTTTCTCTCTTGCTATTAGCTGATAACAGTATAGGCCAGTGAATCCAAGGGAAAATAATTCATCACAATATGCTGGTAGCACAGTTGCAAATAATATAAATAAATAATTTCCATGAGTAATGTCAACCCAACTGCATCAAATCCTACTTAAATATCATCAATCAGCAGCATAGAAAGCACTGTCCTAAAGCTCCTGTAGGGCAAAGATTGAATGGAACAAGACCATGTTTATTGGCTTAAGCAGCAAGCAGGTCAGTGCATTTTCAGACACCATACCTACATTAATGACTCATTTCTGTATCTCATAAACGCCTCTTAGCCCGACAAAGTCACCATGTTGATCCTAGGGCAAATTAAGGATTTCATTTCAAAGCACTATCACAGCAGTATGGTGCAAGGCTACACATAAGAAGAAACCACTGTAGACTGCATTTCCTCTGTCTCAGCAACCATTAGTCACAGAGAAGATAAAGCCATCATTACACAATAAACACATCACTTGTATAACAGGCGATGATTAAATTACTTCACGTTATGTTTGTACATCTTCTTGGTAGGGACTGTATTGTATTCCAGAATCAGGTCATAGACTGTACATTGTGTTACAATTAGAAAATAATGCTAACATGCATATATATATTTATATATGTGTATATATATTTCTCTTTTTTATTAATTTCTAAATAAATCATCTCAAGATGACAGAGAAATGGAGAATTTAGTTTAAAGAAGTGGTTTACAGTAACTAAATTAAACAGATGCCTTATTTACGAGGATCGAAGGATTTTCCGAATAGAGACAATCCCCTATTTCCAAAGGTAACTGCAGAAATCTTAACAGGGGATTTTCTCCCTGGAGATGAGTTAAAGGTGTGTAGGATGTGTAAAGCCAGCCTGACAGTCAGAGAGTAACAACCTGTGCAAAATGAGAAGCTGAGGTCTGAAAGGAGCCTTGAAATCTCGAGCTTGGGTTAACATTTAAAGGAACCTACAGCTAGCTAGACTCCTGGTAAACATCAGGCACACTAACACTGGGCCCAATCCTGTGGTTTACTTAGCGCCTCCAAGTCCCTATTGACCTCAGTGGGAACTGTAGGAGCTCAGCATCACATAGGATTGTTCTAGGAAGCAGCTGGTTCCTTTCTAGAAGGAGAAAAGCAAAGAAAGGCTAGTTTATAAACAATGCTACAGTACATATTGCATCTGTCTCATGAATCAGACAGACGAGCTGCAATTTATTTGCAAATTTTTGTTTAAAAAAAAAAAAGAAAGCTTCTGAAAAAAGAATTAATGAAAATATTCCCAAAGCCACTCGGTAATTTCCATGTAACCTTACTACTGTACAATGGATAGGAAGAAAGCATTTTTCATAACTTGCCAGAAATATTCCTTTGGTTGGTAGCAGAACTTCTCCAAGGATTAGAAGATTGTGTCATGCTTTATTTAAATAGTTTGACCTTAAGTTGACCGAGTTTCTGATTCTTTCCAAACTCTAGCAACACCCTGAAGGGATCACTGTGCTTCTTTCCATCATGTGCTCCCTAAATTAAATCAAACTGCTATAAAAATGATCTCCTGATAATCCCCAGGGAAGCCCTTGTAGAAACCTTATGTTACAGAGAATCTTGCTGCTAGTGATCTTTGTATTGCAGCATGGTTAGAATCTTCCTCCATGGAACTTTTTTCCTCCTTTTATATTGTACTACTCGTAAGGGAAATATAACACCACAGCACGGGTGAAATCCTGGCCTTATTGAAGTCAATAGGAAATCTGCCATTTATTTCAATGGAAACAGGATTCGATCCCAGATCTTTAACATGTTACCACAATGCAGCAAATTGTTTGTCAGCAAGACACAGAAAGTAGCAAACAATCAATCTTGGTGTTATATTGACAAAATATATTACATTTGCTCTAATATTTAGGCCATTGGGTTGTTTTAATTGCATATATGGACACAAAGGAAGAGTCGGTGTACTATTAGTACAAAGTGATATATTACACTTACTATAAAGTACCGTGTGGAACTATGAACAAATCTGACAAGTCCAAACTTTAAAACAATGTACAGCATTTTATGATGCATGTAGTATTTTTAGTAGCAACAGACTATGACATTTGAGGGCTGCAGCCTAGTAGGATATAACAGTGTTTCTCGCTTCTATGTAATATTTTGTATGGGTTTAGAGAAGATGGCCTCTGTTGTGCATTGTTTGTGAAATGTTTCTTATCCCAGAGAGGTGTATGATGTAAAATATGTCAGTGAAAAGTGTATATTTTATGTGAGAGGAAAATACATTTTAATAAAGGTAAAGCTTTGTTAGCTGTAAAAATGGCAACTGTTCAAGTGTACAGTAACTTCTTACTAATGTATGAAAATCTGTGATATTTTTGATTTGATTGTATTTGTATTGCCCAAATAAAACATTTTGGCTGTATTGTTCCTAACTGTTTTTATTTAAAAGAGGGGAAGAAAACATCCATTGAGAATCCATTAATGCAATGTTATTCAGAAAAAATACTTGTCACAAATGTTCTGAGGAGTAATACATCACAGCCACCATACAGAAAGGTAAGTAAAAGCCCAACACTGAATTGTGATGTTCAATAGTATTTCTAGATGTGGGCTGTGATTCTGCTGCACTGAGAAGTTACTTCTGAAAGACCTCCCATTAAATTCACTAGAATTACACATGGAACGAGGACTACATCCCTTCCTGAGGATCCAGCATCAGGACTTAAGGTAAAATGCAGCATGAGTAAAGATGACAGAATCTGATCCACCTGGACCCCTGCTTAAGGAATAATTTTCTTTGGGAAAAAAATCGCTGCATTAATGAAAGAAAGTAATCAACTCATGCTCTCTAAACCTTGAGTAAGCAGCATGTAAAAACATGTACAACTCCCATACTAGACAAAGGGAGAATGAGGAGAAAGCATTATTTCATTGGCATGGGACAACTAATACTATTTGTCATGTATACTTAATATCAGTGGGTACAGATGTATAATCTGTTGGCTGCCTAAAGTGGCATTTGAACACTGGAGTATCCTTTGTATGCACAGAAAATTGATTTGGAGGAAAAAGTTAAATAAACTCTGTCATCTAAAAGCTGGGGACAGACATTTGGATGCATCAGAATAGCACTATAAATTACTGTCATTTTTGACAAATAGGCTGTGAAATGGGACACCAGGACTGATCCAGATGAGGACCAAGGTACAGATACAAGCCATAAAGGGGAACACTCGCCTGTATTCTCCTTGATTCTAGCCATCGCTGTCTGGTTGTCTGTTTCATGTCGACTGATCTCTTGAACTTGGAAGAATTGTTATGAAAGGAGCAAACCAGGTTGCCATCAGTGGCAAAGGAAGGAGCAGACAAATGGAGCTTGATAAAAGTTCAGAAAAATAGTTTAAACTTAGGTTGCTTGGTTATCAGTAAAATCATAACATCAAGACAGTTCTGGGAGCCAGTGGGGAGATTTAGGAAGGAGAGGCAGCATGCTGAGAAAGACGAGACCCCATGAGACTTGAGCAGCTGCATTCGAAATGAAAGTGTGCTGATGAAGTGTACCCTCTGGTAACCTAGCCAATAATGAATTACAATTGTCTAATGGAAAGAGTAAAAAAAAAAAATTAAAAGAATCAACCGACATTTCTTAATCTTTTCTGCCAAGCAAAAAAACTGTCACCCTTTAAATATTCTTATGTTGGTAGAATAATAATATAGTAATCATGCCTTGTATAGTGTTGTTCATCCCCATATCCCAAAGGTCCCAAAATCTGCATATGCAGGAATCACTTCACCTGGTGCTGAACTGAAGCTACCGTTGGAGTGAAACATTGACCATAGTGACACACAGCTATGCTACATAACAATTGTGGACATGAAATGAAGAAAAACATAATTGCACACTACTTTAGCAGCAGCTTATGGTGGGAATATGGGAATGAAGTAGCATGCTGGGATGTACAAGACCCCAGGAGACTTGAAGCAGCTGCAATCTAAATGAGTCTGAGTTGATAAATTGACACTGCAAAGGGAATTAGGACAGGCAGAATGTAAAAACCCAATTAGGAATTTGCCCAGGATACCAAGAAAATCTCAGATTTACATCTCTTCCAAATGATGGAACTTTCCAAAGCATAATAGCCCCAATGTTATATAGTGGCATTGACTGAGTGCTGACCTAGGGTTGAGCCACTCTTCATTAAACTCCATGAAAAGGTTCTCATGGGAATTGAATTGAGACCCATGCATATCTTTATTTATGGTTTCCTTTTTGTGATAGTTCTTATCTAAGTACTACCCTGACACCCGCACGTTAATGTATCAAACGTGATGAGATTACAGTTTCTTCATTATCCTGGACACTGGTCAGCGATGTCTGTTACTAGGTGACTATGATTCCTATTTACACCAAGGGTCTTTGCACCTGAAATAGTTGAAACAGACATTTCAGTGGTATAGAGTAGACCTTAAATATGTTAATATTAATTTTATAGCATCCCACACTTTCATCCTAGATGAGGGGAGGGGTCTGGAAATACTTCTCACTGGTATAGCACTGATCCCATTAAAAACAGTGGAATCAGAGTTGATCCTACACTACGCAGCAGCTTTAAAAATCTCACACTGTGTCTACATGTGCTTTTCCTAATGCATATTAAATTTAGTATCTCCGAGGTGAGCTACTAAATAAATGTGCACAACGCTGCTCTAATGTGCAGTAGTGAAAGTGCATATTTTCTAAGTGGTGCTTGGTACACGGTAGCCTATTTTACTACATGTTAGCATAATTACATGTTTTATACATGACACTTTAATGTGAAGTAAAATAGACAAGCCCTGGAAGTCTCAGCACCAGGCCTACTAGATGACAGTTGCTCTTAGGTGTTAACACTGAGGATAGGTAGATCTTCATCTCATCTAAACATTAAATAAGTGAAAATTCGGGCAATATTGTCAAAGACGGGTCAATATGCAGTATGTGGGTTTGAAAAAACAGAGTCCCCAGACAAAGTAGCCCTACCAGCTTCAAAGATTTTTCTGCATTTCTTATACCTAGATCATCTGGCTGTTTAATCACACATAGCTACAAAGAATACTGCGGTTTAGAACACGTGTTCCATCTGCCATTGAAGTAGTTACCCAACAAAATTACTTTTCCCTCACACTAAACTGAGTCCTTTATTATATGAAAAGAACCAGCCTTGCCAATAAAACTCTTTCTTTCTCCCTCTGAGAGAGAGGAAGTTAGTCTGATCAGGCAGAAGATAGGGTGGGTTTGTACCTTATAGACTGGCCAACTTCTAAGTGGCTGGGAGCTTCATGCCCCATAGGTCACATGAGCAGGGGCTGCACTAGTGGGGGCTATGGGTCCCTAGGGCTGTATACCGCATGCCTGCTACCCCAGCTACACCATTCACTTTGCTTTGTCTCCCCTGGTGCACTATGCATCTGGGCACCAGCTCCACCTTCGTCTCCACTTGACCTCATGTTTGAACACCCCCCTCCATCCTGAGGCCCCCCCAGCTGCCAACTCTCCCACTGAATCACCCCTCTCAGTTGCCTCAGCTCTGGGCTCTCCCAGTACTGTAGGCTGCACCGTGATGCACCGCCCTACCACCTGGGGTTGGGAGAGGCCGGAGGGAGAGGGAGCCCAGATACATTGGTCGTTTCTCAGCAGCCCAGAAGCCAGACTAACCTCTTGTGGGCTGCATGTAGTCCACAGGCCACCAGTTGAACAGCCCTGGACTAAGTAAATCAGAGAGGAATTATTTCAGAGAGCATGGAAATTAGCTTTTCTCTGTGGCTGTAGGGAACAGAACTAGCAGCAATGATCTCAAGCTTCAGCAGGGGAAATTTAGGTAGAAGATTAGGAGGAACTTTCTGATTATGAGGGTAGTAAGTTATTGGAACAGGCTACCTAGAGCAATTGTGGAATCTGCCTCCTTGGAGGTTTGCAAGAGCACTTAGAAAGATGCTTGCCTGGGATGTGGTTTAGTGAAGGAATAAGCCTACCTTGGGCAAGAGGCTGGCCTAGATGAACTCTGGAGGTCCCTTCCAGCCCTTCTTGATGATCCTATGAAGTAAAGCTTTTAAACAGAAAGCCATGATTAGAACACAAATGATAGGGAAGGGAGAAGAGAAAGGAAACATTGCTGCTGAGAGAGGCAAGGTAGGTAGGAGAGAGAAAAGCAGTTAATACATTGAGGGACAAAGGGGTTATAAAGGCTAATCCAGATAGTGGGATAAGGAGCTATACTTCTGTGCACCCTTCTGACCTCAAACAATCGGTCATGCGCCACACGGCCCCAGATGTTTAGAGTTGTCTACTTGTCTGTCCCTGTGGTCCCTCTGAGTAGATGTCCCTCCCCTAGATAGCCTCTCCCCCAATCTCACCTGCCATGACTTTGTATCTTCTTCAGTAGTGGGGGGTCCAACCATTGGGGTCCTCTCGGTTGTGAGACCACTGAACGACAATCTTCTGTGAGGCTCCACCGCCCCTCTACTTCGCCCTTACAACCTGCCTTGATGGGATTCTGATGTCCTTTGGCCAGATCTCCAACTGTTGTTGCCCCGCGTCCTCTTGCAGAGACGGGCTATAGGTCAGCCGGACCAAACCCTTGCTCTACCCACCGGGTCTCGCAGCCATCTAGCCTCTCTTGAGACTGGAAACCCCCTTCTCTGGTTTAGCCAGCACTCAGGCTCTATACCATGTCTCACAACCCCTCCAAAGGTGGGAAACATATAACAAAAAGGAAAAATACCAACGACCAAGAAATACAAAAGATACTTAGGAGAGGCCCTCTGCACCCTTACCACCTGCTCCCACAGCCGCTCCTACCACAACAGGCCCCAGGCCCCTAAGGACTCTAACTGGCCCTAAACTGGGTCCACCCTGTACTGCAGGCTACTGTGTCCTCCCTTCCACTCTTCACCCAGCCTGTGGGTCGGCTGGACCTTGGGTGGTCACTCTTGGTATGTCTTCTCCACGTCTTCTGCCGGGGTGGCTCTATGATGCTTGGACCCGTCTTCTGCAGCCCTTCACGCTGCCTATGCCCTTCGTCCCCCAGCGGGGGCACCTCCTTGAGCCCTCCCAAGCCTACAACAGTCCCACCTGGTCTGGCGTCTTGACCACTGCTGGCCTCTCTGGCTCTGTGGCAGTAACCCCAGGCGTTCATCTCCTCCTGCTCCTCCCGGTCTTCTAATTTGGATCCTCGGTGTGGGTGGGTTGCCTCTGCTTCCTCTCTCCCTGTGCCACCACCAGCAGCATCTTCCCCATGGCAGGCTTCCCAGAGTTCTTCTGTGCTGCGAGAGACAGTCTTCCTTCCTCTTCCCCACTGTGAGGACTCTGGGAGCGACTTCCTGGCTGGCGATCCTTTGGGTCTCTCCCCTGCTTCCCCTCCAGCAGCTCTTTTTATCTCCCCCCATATGGTTCCTGCTGCCCACCATATCATAGAATCATAGAATCATATGTATCAGCTGGCCACAGCTGTGTGAAGGCGTGGCTAACGAGCCACTTGGGTCCCACAGCCATTTTCGGCTTTGCCGCAGATCCTGCTACAGGTGAGGAATTTTCTGTTTCTTTCTTTTTCTTTTTCCCTGCCCCAGTGAGTGCCTGACCCCTGGGGTCCTCCCTGGCTGCTCAGGGTCTGTCCCTTGGGTTCTTCTCATGACATTCTGGTTTTGACCTTAAATAACAGAGTATAGTCTGTGGACAAGTACATTTTCTTTTCTGCAATTATCCTTTCAAGTTGTTTTTTACAGTTTCATTGGCTAAGAACAGGTACTCTGAGGTCATTGATAGGTTAAAGTGTTCTGCCACAGACTTGTGTGTCTTTCTGAAGTCGATGGAAGATTGGTGATCATTCATTCTTTCTGTAGGGATTGCCCCATCTGTCCAATGTAGACCAAAGAAGAGCACTATGAACAGGTGATGAGTATAAGACATTGCTAGAGAAGCAGATGGATGAATCTTAGATGTTATAATCTATGTTATTTGGGCCAGTGATAATGTGCCATCTGTAGATGAGGAGCACAGCTGGCATCTGGGTTTGGAGTAAGGTCTGGTGCCTTGGTGAGACTAGGAGTCAGGTTGTCTGTTGCTGAAGAGATGCGATTTGAGGCTTGGAGGGGCTGTCTGAAAACCCGACAGGTTTGTTTCGCATGGCAACTTTGAGATGGTCATCAATTTCCTGGAAGGGTTAGATATCATTCATGACATGTCCAAGGTGTTCAACCTGGGGTCTGTAAATGTCAACCAAATATATCTTGCTGTCCTTATCTCAAGGTTGGTATTTTAAGTAAAGGTATCCCAGTTCCTTAAGGTGTGTATCCCAGTCAGTGTGATCAAAGCAGATAGATACAGTTGTGAGCTAGAGCTTGGCTATAGACAGGCTCTGTCTAGATAGGCTATTCCACCAGGACTTAAACAACTTCCACCCCTCCATTAAACTGGTTCTGTAATGCCCTACCCAGCAAATTAATGTCTTGTACACTGCTGTGAAAGTTTGCATTAGCCATATCACCACCTCATTGTGTTGGACACACAGACTGCTACAGCTACAGCCATGCCGGCAGCTTTCATCCTAATATGGATTCAGTGGTGTGCTTAGGATGAAAGCTGCCAGCATGGCTGTAGTGGTAGCAGTCTGTTGGTGTCCAACACAGCGAAGTGGTGATATGGCTAACGCAAACTTTCACAGCAGTGTACAAGAAATTAATTTGCTGAGTAGGGCATTAGAGAGCCAGTTTAATGGAGGGGTGGAACTTGTTTAAGTCCTGGTGGAATTTCTGTAGCGATTTCTTCCCATACATCCAGATGATGAAGACGTCATCCATATATCTTGGTATATTAGGGGGAGTGAGAGGACAGCTGTGGAGAAAGCAGACTTTCAGGTCTGTAATAAATGTATTGGTATATTGGATGGCAATTGCTCGTGGCAATGCTGTTCTTTTGTTTAACATAATGGCAGACACCCGAGGCCCAAATGCACAAGGACATTAAAACCTGTCCTATGTCTAGCCTGAACCTTAAACTGATTGCAGTGGGTTTATTTTATTGCGTAAAGTTTGACAATGGGTTTAGGAGCTAGATCCAAACTGTTCTTACAGGTACCACCACTTAAGCATTACAGCACCTAAAGTGTGGGGCTTTATCCCAGGAGTATTATCCAAATCAACAGGATTAGATGTCTAGGATCTCCGTGCAGTCCATGGAAAGAGTTAGCCCCTTGCCAAAAGCTATCCAGAGCATTGGGGTGCCATCTAGAGTGAGAAAATTAGGTTATGGCAAAACAACACAAGCTATTAACTTTACTCCATAATAAAAGTGGAGCAGATGCACAATGCCCAGCCTTACTCCAGTGTAAATAACTTCACTCCAGGGTAAAGTTATCCCTCAGAAAGTGAAAAATAACCATGCACTAATTTAAGTTAAATTGCTGAATCAGTCACATATCTGCTCCCTACCCGTTTAATCTCAGAGTAGCTGTTTGCTCAGTACAGTCATGAGTTCACACCCCAGAAATGCCAGCCACGGAGGTGTGTCTGAGTTCCCACCTTCTCTTCGGAGCCTAAACTGAATCAGGGCTATGCATTAGGTGTCTTTCCCTGATAACTCAGGATCAAGAACACATAGAAAGGAAGCACCTCAATCACACTCTCAGGCAGAATCCAGTTCACAGCAAAGTGCAGTGCCCGTGCTAATGCTTCACTCTTGAATAGCTGTGATGGTGCCCCTCATTTGCACAACAGCCCAATGATTACAGCATTTGCCAAACCCAGGGAGACCATGACTCTAGACCCTAGACATCAGTCTTCGAAGCTGAACCACTTGACAACCAAAAACCGAAGATTCACAGGGTCAGAAGGAAAGCAAGCAAGAGGAAGCATAACCCTGTAATGCCGCTGGGGCCACCTTGCTGTTCCAATCCCTGCTCTCAGGATAGTAATTGATTAAAAAGCAGAAATAACTTTGGCAATGGGGACCAGAACTCTTTCCAGACACTAGACTACAGGTATATATTACTTCTTACTTATTCTTTTTCTGGTCCTATGACTTGTTTTTTTTGTTGTCAAGTGGTCCAGCTTCAAAAGGAGAAATGGAGAATGTCCCTAGACAGGTAGTTAAAGGACTGTTCTGAAAGGTGGGAGATGGGAGTTATTGTCTTCTCTGGCTAAGGAAGGCCTAGTACTGATCTACCATTTCTGGGGTGAGCACTCTCACCATGGGGCTCATGTGTAAAATGTGACTGGCAGCATCAGCACTCTGACATTTCAGAATGCCTATCGTGCTGGCTTTGTACTGAGATCAATACTGTCAGTATCTATAAGGAATTGGGTGTGCTCTAGCAAACTGGAGATTTAGGCAGACTTTTGGTACCCCCCCATCTCGGACCTGGATTACATACCATACTTAAGACATATGGACCTGAGTGCTTGATCAGGCTCATTTCTAAGTATTCTGAGAAACACAAAGCTTGGCGTGCAGAGAACTTTTCAGGCCAAAATGGAGGCGTCTTATACTTGCAGATACCTAAGTGGTTTTGTAACTACAGGAGCTGGATTGTTCTGAACCTTGAGTGACTGGGGTCAAGCACTCTGAATTCCCATTGAAAGCATTCGGTAATACCTCACAAAATGCACTCAGTATCCTATGCAATGTAGGAGAGACCCATGTTTAGAAGCGAGCGGTGGAAGAAAAAAGAAAGAATTGCATTTTAGGGAAACTGTGTGTTTATAACTTCAGACATCCCATTTGAAAATGTACTTACTATTCCTTTAACCCCATGTTTCCATGTAAAGGAGTTATGGCTGCCGTTTTCATGATATAACTTAGCTTGATTCAAAAGCAAAGGGCTTTCTTGTAATGATTTGCAATGTGAAAAGATAACAAAGATGGGTAAGAGCATGAATGCAACATTATTCTGCTTGTACAATATGAGCTGATATTTCTAAGTTATACAATTAAACTGCACATAACTGCTAAATGTTGGGAAAATGAATTGCACTGAGTACTGAACCTTAAAATATCCCAAGTAATAATATTACAGAATTCCCAAGAATTAATTTCACTCTGTCTTCAAGTTAATGAGTTGAAAACAAAAATATGTGGTCTCAGGCAGCAGCAGCAACAAAATACCTATCTAAAACATACAATCTTTCCAATTGCTAGATTTATTTTACTCTTTTAACGAGGCTAATTTGTAATGTCAGGTTTCTCATTTCGGGATGAAATACAAGGTTTATTTTTCTGGATCCAAATCAGCTGATGTCTCTATTTAATTCTGTTTGTTTTTCCCAGAGAGTATTCACCCTTACCTGCTGAATAGATTCTTCTCAACAATGGCAAGAGAAAACAAATTGAATTTTAATCAAAGGGTTTCTATTCTGATCACTGCCAGTCTCTCTTCACTTTGTAGTTACCAGTAAAATGTTAAAGAGTATATCACTGTTGAACTTATTTTGATTGATTGCATCTGCCTACTCTCTTGCATTTTAAGGTACCTCATTACTGTACATACAAGAATCCCAGTTTTCACTGTGGGTAATAAGGCTTACATTCTAGGTAGCTAATTGATTCAGATGGTGTTTCTGTGCCTTAAATGAAAGACCAGTAAAAAGAAACACAAAAAGGGAGAACATTAATAGTTACTACTTTGTAAAAATACACTCAGCAGACAGTTTTTTGTTTAATTAATGTATATGATGTACAGAATGCTTGTTTTAAAAATGGAGATTACCATCAGATTAAAGACTGCCTGGTGCAGTCACCCTCCCCACCTCCACCCCCTGCACATGTATTTAGAAGTTTGTGTTCTGTGTAGAATCCTTAACTTTGAACATGGGGATTGCGTGTGTTCAAAAAAGACAAAAAATATGTTTATAGTTTATTTCTATGGCAGGAAAAAATGTACAAGAACACTTTAAAAATCATAATTTCCTTCACCAGAGGTTCCTCTGATAATGGTTTTTACTAGTGCATGTAAAATACATCATTCATTCTTTCTCCAGGGATATTTACATAGGGAGAAAATATAGTGATACATATTTTGATGGTCTGTGGTAGTTTAGCAAGACTAAAATATAACACTTTGAATACCTATGGTATATCTTAGTTCCTGCTGTGTTAGAAGTTAATTGATGATAATATGTCTCCAAAATGTAATGATGAGTTTTGCTGCAAGATACATTTATGCTTTTTTTATTTTTTTTATTTTTTGCTTCTTGAAGATAGTGATTCAAATGAGCATTTGACCTAGAGTCAGCAAGAGTGTTCTTCTATTTCTTCATTTACTTGGAATTTTGGCTGGAATATGTATCCTGCATTTAGAAACAGTTTTACTGGTATCCTAAAGCAGGGGTCAGCAACCTTTTGCCATCACAGGCCACCTTTCTGATGCAGCCCCCTGCTGTGAGTTGTACCTCTCCAAGCCCTGGAGCGGCCAGTTGCTTGCCCTCACCCTCCTTGCTGAACCCCATCTCCTCTGCAGTGACGGTAAGCACAAATGCGGCAGAGCAGCAGGCTCCTCAACAGAGGGATCACTGTGAAAGGGATGGCACAGCACAGCTCCATGCTAGGCATGTGTGAAGCAGGCCCTATTCGATTTGGATTTGACCCGAATCAGGAACAGTGATTTGATTACTTGTTTCAGATCACTGTCCCTGATTCGATTTGGCCAAATCCGAATCTGAAGATTTGATGCTGATTTAGAGAATCAGCAATTTGGACATAGACACAGCTTTAAATGTTTTTTCTACATACCTTGAAATAGCAGGCATGAGCTGCGATCGCTGTGGTGTTGGGGCAGATTGGGTCTGCTGGGGAGCACACGGGGGGCCCCTCCATGTTCCCCCATGGCTCAGCAATTGGCTTCAGAGGGACCACAGGTGCCCCCCTGACCCAGGAAGCACCAGTCACCGAGCCAGGGGAGCACAGGGGGCCCCCCCGCGCACTCCCCAGCGGACCCGGAAGTTGCCTGTAAGTGCTTCTGGTCCACTTCCAAGTCTGCTGCCAAGTGCTCTGGGGAGACCACTACACTTCTGTGGGATGCTCCATGTGCCCCAACACCACAGCACTCATGAGCCCCTGCTACCTAGAGGAATGTAGAAAAAACATTTAAAGCTGTCTCTACATCCAAATCTCTGAATCTTTCCAAATCTCTCCGAATCAATTCAGGGGATTCCAATTCGATTCAGAGAGATTAAAGAGTCCTCTGATTCGATTCGGATTCAGAGATTTGGCTGCCGAATCAAGCCGAATCTCCACCAAATCGAATCAGGGACCAAAACTTTGCACAGCCCTACTCTGTGCCACTGACCCTCAGGCTGGGTTGAAGCTTGAGGGATAGATCCAGGCCCTGTGCTATAGATTTCTATCCTAAAGTAAGTTCAGATGGGCAGATAAAGAAATCTGGTTCCTGGTGTTTTGGGACGTTCTTCCAATTGAATGAATGGTGTTGGATGCTTCAAGTAGTGGTAACAACAAGCTTTACCAGGCCAGCTGTTGAAAGGTTCATCCCAGAGGCTTCAAGCTAACCATGATTTAGAAACCTTCAGAGGTGGATTGGTCAGTTAGCATGACCCCAAATATGCTGTTGCTGGATCAAATGCTAAATGTCTTCTGTTTCTGGGTCTTGACTAGAAGCCCTGAGAAGAGCTGTGGGTTCCCGGCCCCCCCTTCCTTTTTATCCATATGTGCAGGAAAATGATTCACTGGTTGCGACGTATAGCAATGTCCCATATAGATCATGACCATCCTTCGATTCCCATCGAGATTTAGGAAGTTCTAGGTGGCAGCCCTAGGTGGCAGCCCTCTGGTAACTGAACCAAATCAAAGGCTAGGCCAGAGGTGACACAGTTAGACAGGGACACACTCACTAGGGACTTTTATTAACACAGCTTAGGTGGAACAGGTCTTTTAAAAAGGATTTTTAAGGGGATATTTGATTTGCTTGAATAAATACAAACATCATTAACTTCTCTCCAGTTGTAAATCCCACGCTGGACTTTTGTGCCTGTGATAAATGCTATCCACAGCTCTGGTGCTATCTTTTAATAAGTACAGATCTTGCTGCTACAGTAGCTTCTTCTTTATTCCCCCAAAAAAGAAATATCTGCTGATGCCTTATGCTTCTCTCATCTATCCATTGTTAGCAGGAGGGCTCATTTTTCTTTGGAACCTGAGTTTTACTTTATTAGACAGCTAGTTTTCAGAGGCTGCAACGGCAGTGCCTTTTTGTAATACTAGTGTAGCCCACAAAACCCTGCTATCAACACACTAGGGATAAAAGGCTTGTTTGCAGTGTCCATGGATCATTATATTTTTTAGATGCTGCAGGGTTGAAGTTACTGATGATTTTCATCTACCCGCTAATGCCTAGCATCACCTTTTCAAGACATGTTTTTTTTTTCTGTAGTGTTCTATATTTTCATAGACTGACACCCTAGGAGAATACTAGAGGGCAGGTGGCCTACTACAATATTATACAACTGAATGAGAAAGCACCTCTTTTTCCCCTAAGGCTTTCAAAAAGCTTGAGAACAGTCTTTCTAAAATCTTAATACCACAGATCAGATGACCAATTACCAAAAAATAAAGAGGAGGGGGGAGGGGACAATTTTGTTGAATGCTAAAGGTTTCTAAGTACATTAAAACATAAAATTTAAGGGGAAAGAGTAACAGCTAAAGCCCTGCCTGGGTAATTAATGGCAATAACAAGCTGCTAATGATTGATTGTGTGTGGCCAGATACAGACATTACATATTAACCAGTCAAAGTGATTGGAAATGGATCTAAACCCATAACCCATACAGATATTTAGTGCACGCAGGCCGATATAAAAATGGCACAGCCCCATGGAGCCTGGCCCTGGCCACACACCCAGCCAGGGAACCCCAAGCCCCCATGCTCGGGCTCAGCCCCACAGAGACCAATCCTCACTCTCGCATCTCAGTGGCCAGAGCCAGGCATGCAGACCCCAGCCTGGACCCCCACCCTCCAAGCAGGAGCATATGCAGGTGCATCCCTTTAGTGGGTCAGTGTGCCAGGGGGCAGAACATCAGGATGCATGGAGGCAGCCCTGTGACCTCCATGGCTCAGCCACTACCTGAAGGTACCTGGGCCATGGGCATCTGGGCTGCTGCAAGGCTTTTTTGGCCCTCAGCTACAGAATCCCAGAGTACTAAGGTGAGGGAGGCATGTGGGGGGCAGGGGGTTGAGGGCTCATGCTGGGTTGGCTGTTCGACCCTATTCAGCAGTCTCTGGCAGATAAGGGTTCCCACAGGGACTGCTGGGAGGTATGCAGGAGCAACCCCAGCCAGTGCAAGTAGCCTGAGTGCCTCCTCTCCCCCACACCAAAGGGTAAATGCGTATTCTGCTCACTACCAAGCTAACCTAGGCTGCTTACAGAAACCCACATAGGTTAGATCGATTCATCCTCAGGCTTTTTGAACATCTTTACCTGACCTGTATGTTAAAGATGGGACCATATATCTTTTCTGAACCTCACTATTCTCCTTGACTTTGGCTCCACCTTGGTACAGTTCAGATGCTAGCTAACCTGAGTACTGCCAGGCTCCTTCTTAACTTGGGTTGGAGATGTGATGATATCTCCAAAATGCTTTCTACTTTAATGTCAAAATGAGGCACATTACATTATACAGGTCAGATCCATCCTCTTGCAATCTGACACAAGAAATAAAGCAACACATGTATAAGCAATTAAATCATCATTTCTGGACACCTGAATCAACAACTCACTGAACTGAATGGGACAGCTCTCAAGAGTTATTCCCCCATGGCTCTGGTATATTGTCAACAGACTTTTGTTCTTTGAACAAACTGTGTCCTTCAGTGTAGAGATACTGGAGCAAGCTTTAAATGAACCAGGTAACCATAAACAGTCTATCCATAGTAGCAGTGAGCTCTGTTACTGTAACTGTCATGTGCAGTGCAAAAGTATTCCAAAATAAGACAAATGATATGTTTGCAAGGTCAAAGTTGATACTCTCCATTTGTTTGTCCAGGCCACAAAGGTTTATAGGCTGGATCAAACAGTCTGGGGAAGGGCAAAATAGCTACCTTGAGTTAACTCACAATAAATTAACTCAAAGTACAAAAGGTTGGTCAATTCAAACCATTTCTGCATCAGTGATGAGTATACCATGATATCTGTGAAGGATAAATTAATCCAGGTGGAACGATATATTAATGCATCTACCTGTTTCTGGTACCTGAGTTAATACATGTAGAGCTAGCTCAGGTAGGTCTACATGGGACTGCATCATGCCACGCAAACATGTCTTTGGTCACATTTATAGGGCTTTCTTTGCAGCTCTTCATAGATTCATAGTGTTAAAGTCCAGATGGGACCATAGGATCATCTAGTCTGACTACCACTATATTATATTACAGGCCATGAAAATTCATTCCTGGATTAAAACCAAATGTCAAATAGAAATTTGTTATTAAAAATAAATAAATAAAAGCAGAAAGTGGAGAACAAGGTAGCAGCCTCAGAGGAGTGCTGGTAGATTGGTATGACATCCCCCTAAATATTAGTACCATCAAAGCTTTGCTGCCACAAAATTCATTTTAAAAAGTAAATACTATTTGGTAAATAATCCACAACTTTTCAGTTTTATAGCTCCTATCACACAAAAGAAGCACTAATGAATTAAGCTTCACCAGGCCTCTGTGAGGTACAATAGTTATCCACTCTCAAAGTGGCGCAGAGAAGTGGAGTGACTCCCACAGCTATGAAATAAAATCTATGGTACACATGGGAACAGAATTCAGCCCTAAGGACCCATGCTTCAGCCTTCAGGTAATCCTTCTTCCTGTCTATCAGCAAAAACAGGCTGCTGATAGATTTGAAGAAATATACTTGGAAAAGCAAAAAGAGATAACTAAATCTTTCTGACAGCAAGATGGTAAGAAAAAGAATGTTTAACTCACTATTTCCCTGAAGAGTATGTTCTGCCATAAATACTTCTTTCTTCAAAAATATATTGGAAATTATTTTTCCTCAATAGTACTTTCTGCCCTTTTAATAACTATTGTGGTTTGGGATGGTACAGATAGGTAGTTCAAAACTGCTGCTGGCTGGCTGTTTTTACCATTGCTTTTATCTCATATCCCTCTCCCCAACTTCCAACAAACCTAATAAAGGGATGAATACTGCAAGCATTCCAGCAAGTAGCCCCACTGATATATTGACATCATTCTTGTATGATCATCAGCCATACTTCAGCAGGGAACTTGTTTCATAGCAGGAGTACTTTGGATGCACATGTTGGCTGGGCCCCCTTTTTGTAACATTAAACTGTAAATACAATTGAGTAAATCATCCTTAGCATCTCAGTGTTAGGACTCTATATCAGACATTTCCCAATTGCCATATGTAGATACCTAACTAAGTAGGCTTAATCTAAAATGTGGCAAGGGGAAGTAAATGGGAGCTGCATGTCTTCTAAAAAATGACAGCATTGCATTTAGGTGCCTGTATGGATATAGTTGCTTAATTTTCCATCTAGAAAAGGTTGCTCTATGGTCTTCCTAAGTAGAGGGGTAATTAGCCATGTTAGTCTCAAATCAGGCAGAAGGGAGGCTAGATTTGCACCTTACAGACTAAGTAAATCAGAGCTGTATAACCTTGGTAAGCAAGGGGCTTCATTAGATGCTGTGAAGGGACTGTGGGAAGCAGAGCTGCTAAATAGAAAGTAGTGATTAGAATCCAAAGTCTAGAGACGGGAGGAAGAGGGGAGGAAAAAAGATTGCTGAGAGAGGCAAGGTGGGTAGGAGAAAGAAAAACAAAACCATTTTGAGGGTTAGCTTCTTCAGTAGGCCAGGGTTCAAATTAGTCTCGCCCTTTCAGAAATCTGGCCTATAGCATGTTAAGAGAAACCTGAGTGAATTCCTCAGAACGGTGCCCTATGTGTTCTGCACACCGTGGGCACCTATACACATGCCCAATGCGTGCTCCGACACACACTAATTAGCACACATCGGCGCAGACTTGATTAATCATATTAGCATGCTCCAGCAGCATCGGCACCTTGTGTAGTCAGCATTCCCGGTCTTCAAAATGGTGGCAGGGGTGCTTTAACTAAAGCTTGTCAAACTCAATTCAGTTAAAGCGCGAAGCACAGAACGCCGAATCCTGAGAGCTGCTTTAATTAAACCATCCCCCTTCTGCCCAAGAGCACATGTCAAGATGTCCACCGCTGCTTTCCTGAAGGTGCTCATGAGTACCTGCGACTTTTTTAAGCACTCATGCAAGATGTTCAGGTAAGGTCAGGTCCTTAACTGAAGCAATACTTAGAAAGAAAAACCACCCCTGAGTTTAGTGCCATCTGTATTGTCTATGTAGCTACTTTTCTTGTCCCTTTGCTGCTTTCATATAAAAATATTTTTGTAGGTGAAGGACCAAAGTTCAGACACAAAGAAAGCCAAAGAGCTGTCATTTTTTCAGCGTGCTTTCTAAATGCGCTGGCACAATCTCCTGTGTGAAATCCAATTTGATACCTTAATGTGGACCGTACTGTGAAGTCACCGATAGTGTGAGCAACATTATTTATAGCACTAGAATCTTACTGATTACAGCAATAAACGCTACAGTATGGATTGGGAAATAATGTAAAGTCAGTTAAGCCACAAAAGCAGTGAAGGGAATTGGAACAGTTCTGGTATTATTCTAGCGCAGTGATTTTATAACGGCAGCCTTCAGGATTTCACTCTTCAAAGTATCAAGCAATTTCACTTTAATTGTATTTGCTATTGTAGTTTTAGGCAGTTTCTACTCATTTGTTAATAATTTGGGGGCGATCCCCTTCTGCCTTTTATTATCTAACCTGAACTGCCAGTCGCTAGTTCAGACCAACACAATTACAGCTGTCCGCAATATTCCCAACATGAGGCCAGAAAGATTTCAGCTTAATCCCAGGCCACAAGTTCATCTAGTGACAACCATTTCATTTCTATTTAGTTTACTTAGGCTTAACACTGGCAAGATGCCACACCCTCCCTGTCTGAACCCTATTAAGCCACATTCACAACATTACTTGAAAAGCAAAATCTGCAGCTTTCCTTTCCATTCCTATTCTATATCACTTGATCATAAATTGGGAGAAACAAAGTCTTAACTGATATAAAAAGAATAAACACCCCTGAGTGATCTTGCTGGCTAGCAGATTTAATTATACTCCAACTACAGTGGAAACTACAGTCATTGCTGTTAATAAGAGAACCGGGTCTCACATACATGTTTATTTATGCTTCCTTCTGTCCCAGGTATACCTGGACTAGGATATCTTCTGTGGCTTAATAAGAAGGAAGAAAACAGTCCCATAGAACCAAAATATGTATCCTGTTCATTCATAATTACCAGGCTTGGATTATGTTCCTGCTGCTCAGTCCTGCTTTTGAATATCAGTAAACCAGAAGGCAGTCCGCAAGGTTCATTCCTGAAGTTCCCCAGAGCACAGATCAACCTCAGCACTGCACTGCTTCAAAGATCATTAAGTTTCTGCCTTCCCTGACCAGAGTGGGTGATGAGGGAATGGTCTTTTCCTTTTTGATTAGCCTGAATGCATAGAAATATGGAAACGGGGCTGGCTTTGAAAATGCAACTGTACCTGGGTCTTGAATTTAGGTCACCCTTGCATTCTTTCCTGCTGTACAGCTGTGCTAGAGTCAAGCAGTATCTAGAACTTAATAAATGGTCCTGCCATGAAAAGCAATGGCATTCTTAAAGTATTTTCTGATGTTTTAGGAATTCATGGAGTGAATATTAGATAAAACTTTGAAAGCATCTTTCATATGTGCTTTGAGGGTTGAACTGAGTAGCGGCAATATACGTATATGCAGCTCTTCTTTTACTCTCCAGCATGGCCCCAAAATAGGAATTAAATCAAGAGTTCTGGTAATCAAAGATCTCCTACAATTGATTATACAACTAATATTAGTTGGCCCAAAAGAAATTACAGATCTGGACTTGTTTAACTAGTCTTTCTAGCCAGCTAGACTGTTACACGGTAACTGTATTGCCTATTGGTTCTAACAGCTGATCAAAAATCTCATTCACAATGTCCTCTTATAAAAGAAATAGGGTTTTAAGAGAGACTTAAATGTGGATAAGGTAGTTGCCTTGTAGGTAAGCTCAGGCAAGCTGTACCAGGCATGGAAAGAAGCTGCATGGAAAAAAGAAAGGGCTAAATATGTGGATGAGGCAGGTAGGACACGGGGGGAGGGGAGGAATAGCCAGCAGCCTGACAGTGGAGGGAGAGCAGGTAGTAGCTGAAGCTGAAGTATGATATGATATCAGAAGGGAAGTCAATAAGAGACTTAAAGAGAGTCAAACATGGTCAAACTGACAGGTAAGAAAGAGGGTTTGTAGGTAGTATGTCCCTGAGATATACTAACTGGGAGAGTGTTTGTTTGAGAGCAAGATAATGCAATGATCAAAGTGGGATTTAAAAAGCGCCTGTGGAGACAGAGGGAAAAGAGCTTAGCTCAAAGGTGTTGAGGAAGAACAGTTGACAGGATGTGGAAATGTGTGAAGCAAGGAAAAGGGAGGAGGCAAAACTCAAGAGACAGTAGGCCTGAAAGAGAGAGTACACAGCAGTCTTGTCAACTGTGATAGAAAAGGAGGGAAAACAGGAAGGTTTGGGACAGGAGGATAGGATCTGAGTTTTAGTAGCGGTTAGGTAAAATGATCTGCAACACAACCAAGAGGAGACATCAGAAACAGAAGGTAACCTACAAGAGTGATAAAAAGAGACAGGCTAGTGATGAAGAGAGGGCCGCGTCCAGTGTACCGTGTCCAGTTTTGGGCCCCGCACTACAAGAAGGATGTAGACAAATTGGAGACAGTCCAGTGGAGGGCAACAAAAATGGTGAGGGGGCTGGGGGACATGACTTATGAGGAGAGGGTGTGGGAACTGGGCTTATTTAGCCTATAGAAGAGAAGACTGAGAGATTTAATATCAGCCTTCAACTACCTGAAGGTGGTTACAAAGAACAGGGATATGGACTGTTCTCAGTGGTGGCAGATGACAGAACAAGGAGCAATGGTGTCAAGTTGCAGCGAGGGAAGTTTAGGTAAGATATTAGGAAGAATCTGCTCACTAGGAGGGTAGTAAAGCACTGGGACAGATTACCCAGAGAGATGGTGGCAGCTCCATCCTTGGAGGTTTTCAAGACCCAGATAGGCAAAGCTTTGGCTGGGATGATCTAGCTGGGGGTGGTCCTGCTTTGAGCAGGGGGTTGGATTAGATGACCTCCTGAGGTCCCTTCCAACCCTAGTTTCCTATGATTTCTATGATTTGTGAGTCACTCACTTATACATGACAGCTGATGCGAGGTGATCTGATATGACATTTTGATAAGAAGAATAAAAGGTAGATGACAGAGCCCTTGAGAAGTTTCAATTAGAGTGGGAGAGGAGAGGGGGAGTCAGTTGAGAAAAGGACAAAAGAAGAGGAGAACAACTCTTAGAAAAGTAGGAGAAACAAGAGGGAACATAATCTCAAGGGCCAAATGAAAGTAAGATACCACAATGGAAACAAGATTAACAGTATCAAAAGCAGCAAATATTAAGGAGGAAGAGAATGGGGTACAGGCCTTGAACTGCAGCCAGGGAGAGATCACTGGAAAATCTTGTGAGGGCAGTTTTGTTTTTATAGAAATGTTAGAAAACAGATTGGAACTCAAGGTAGAGGTGGAGGGGAAAGAATACTGATAATATCTAGCTCTTACATAGTGGTTTCACCATCAAATCCCAACACGCTTTACAAGGAAAAAGGATGAGTACCAGGATATAGTGTAAAAAAGTGGGAAGCAATGTACAGAGAGTTTAGAAGTGCATCATAGGCAGTGGAGCTCAAGGTAACATGGAAAGAAGAGATGGTGGTCTTTTAAGGGCAAAAGGAGGGAAGGTAGAGGCTGAAGGGAGATAATAAATAGGGACAGTGGGCAGAGGGGTGGTAGGCGAGACGGCTGTTTGGCCAGGTCAGTGATGGAGTTGAAGGAGGAGAGAACAGCGGAGGATGGAATAAGGAGGAATGAAATCAACTTGGTAGTAGACCAAGGCTAGTGCCAAGCGAAAACTGTTATGGTCAGAAAGATGGTTCGTGTGTCTACATGGCAAAATGAAGATTTGTAGCTCATGCTAGCATGCCCTCACTAAATTAATCTGGCTTGCCCAGCTAACAATAGCAATGCAGGTGCAGCAGCATGGTCTTTACATGCATAAGCAATTAGTGCACATACCACAGTGTCCTAGAAAAGTAAACAGATCACAGACTCTAAGATGAATAAAATAGTTTTAACTGTCTGTTTTTCACAGCCCTGCGAATTGTTTTTAACTCATTCCAATGAAGTAATATTGGTTTTTGTTTCAATCTTAAACTGAATAGTACAGCCCAGTTTATTTTTAACTGGAAAAAATATGTGTTATTTTATATGTGGTGATGCACCTCACTATCTGCACCCCGCTTTTCAAAACTCTAGCTCTGCCCAGGCTAGAAAAAGTTTGTACTCTCATTGCTTGCCCGTGCTTAAGTCTTCGACGCCACATTTTCACTGCCTCTATTACATGTGTTAGCTTAATTAAGGCAAGAGAGTCAAGGACACAGATGAGAGCATGCAGCAGAGAGAATAAACAACTGAATCTATTGAAGCAAATGATGAGAGAGCTGAAAAGAGGTTGGAGATGCCAGAGAGTGTTGTGGATATTGATAGACTGGAGGTTGCAGGCCAGGTAATGGCAGGAGGCTAGTGCACCTAGGTGGTGGTTGGAGCGGATGGGGGGAGGAATTCAAAAAGAACATGAAGGGAATCCTTTTTAGTTAAAAACAGGAGTACCCATTGTGACAAATGAGGGAGTAGAGGTAATTTTGAAGATCACAGGTGAGAGAAGAGGAGGGAAACAAATAGGGTGGAGAAGGCACTGACAGAGAAACTGAAGCCATCAAGGATGAGAGTGACAGGCTGAGAAGAAAGGAAAAGGGAGAATTAGGCATCAAAATAAGTGGGGAGGGAGAATCAGTGGGATGACAGATAAGAGAAATATGCCAGAGGAGGGAAAAATAATATCTGACTACTTATCCCCCACGTTCCTTCCCATCATCCAATTCACTGTTTGAGCCTGGCCTCAGAGTTGCCCTAAAGAAATCAAAGAACAGAAGGAAGAGATTGATATTTTAGTTGTGCTGCTCCTATTATTTATTTTTAATGCCTGAATACAAATACCGTGTAGATGTTCAGCAGGATATATAAACAAAGCCACCCATTTTACGCAGATGTGTGCAGTTACAACACTGTTTTATTGAAGCACTTAGCATTTGTAACACAAGAGAACAAAGTGCTCTGTTCGCTTTTGGAGGTGTTTTACATTTCCTGTTTAAGTAATAAGGGTGCACGTTAGCTCTTCTAATGACGGCTTTCATTAAATGTACAGTTAGGAACAGTAAATCACATTGCTTTTGTGTTCACTCCAAGTTCCTCAATCAGTAGCTGCTCCACGTACAGCATTTCCATTTAGCCATCATGAGAAAAACCCATAGGAAAACAAAAACAAAAGAATTTCTTGCAAGCAAATCACAAGTGCTTGGCTTTCTGAACCATCCAGCAGGCAAAGCTCTTTGGTGAAGTGAAAATATATAACCCAACATACACAGGGAAATGCCACCTAGATTTTAAATTGTAGCCAAAATTAACAAACCCTTACTAACACCCTCAGCTAGCCATCTTTGGCAGTCCCAGATTTCCCTTTCTTGGGAGGTGAGCTGCTTAGATAGATAAAATTAACTTTCAGTTATCGCCAGTTACATTTTTGTCTGTACCCTTTGCAAATGCATAGATCTAACTTGTCCAATCACTGTGTCATGGTTGTTATAAAAAAGGGAATAAATGCACAAGCCTTTGACTAAAAATGTAACTAATCCTTTGTGCACTAATCTTTCTGCTTATCTCTCAGAGCGTTTGAAGTCCCCCTTTGGATATGTATATATCCTACAGTGAATACTCATACTATTATACTGTTATCTTGAGGTAACTGGTTCCTGGTATGGATTAGGAAGAGGAGCCAGGCGCCGGGTACCAGATTCTGCTCCTGAAAGGTAAGTGAGCCAGAGCTGTCTGAGTATTTGGCTTTGTGAGTATTTGATTCACTGTGTGTTTGAGCATGCTGGCTGTGTGTTTGAGTGCACTGGCTGTGCATTTAGGTATGTGCTTGGAGCAGCTGAGATCACTACCCCCAAGAGGAAGCAAAGGATGGTGGTAACTGGTGACTCCCTTCTACAAGGGTCAGAGCATCCATCTGCTAGATGCCTTTGTTTTCTCAAGAGGTCTGCATCTTCCTCACAGCCTGGATCCAAGATGTCATGGAAGGATTATTGAGACTTATGTGGCCCTCTGACTACTACCCTATGCTGGAGACACCAATAATACTGCTAGGGGCAACCCTGAGCAGATCAAAACTGACTACAGGGCTCTAGGTGCAAGGATAAAGGGGACAGACAGGTTCAAGTGGATTCTGCTCAATCCTTCCAGTCAAGGAGAAGGGCCCAAGCAGGAGCGGATGCATCCTACAGATCAATGCATGGCTTCGTAGATAGTGTTGTAAGCAGGGCTTTTGCTGCTTCAACAACAGGACGTTGTTCCAAGAAGGACTGCTAGTAAGAGATGGGATCCATCTGTCAAAGAGAAGGAAGAGCATCTTCTCAGACAGGCTTGCTAGACTAGTGAGGAAGGCTTTAAACTAGGTTTTCTGGGGTGTGGAGACCAAAGCCCTAAGGTACATGGGGAAGCAGGTGACCTGCAGAGGGTATGAGCAGGAGGGAGGCCTTCTCGTTCTTCTTAAGAAAGTAGGGCCATTTGGCTAATTACCTCAGGTGCTAGCACATGAATCACAGAGCCCGGGAAACAAGCAGGAAGAACTGGAAATTCTTGCACAGTGACAGACTATGATGTGATGGGAATAACAGGGACCTGGAGGGAGCTCATATGACTGGAGCACTGTCATGGATGGGTACCAACTGTTCAGGAGGAACAGGCAGGGGAGAAGAGGAAGAGAAGTTGTTCTTTATGTAAAAGAGCCATATCATTGCTTAGGGGTCCAGTATGAAACTGTAGATAGGCCTGTTGAAAATCTCTGGCTTAAGGTCAGAGGGGAGAGTAACAAGAGTGAGATCATAGTTGGTGTCTCCTATAGACCACCAGCCCAGGAGGATGAGGTGGATGAGGCTTTTTCAAAGAGCTGGTTCCCATGGGGAACTTCAGTCACCCTAACATCTGCTGGGAGGTCAATACAGCAGTGCAAAGGCAATCCGGGAAGTGTTTGGGGAGTGTTGAGGGTAACTTCCTGGTGCAAGTGCTGGAGAGGCCAGTTAGGGGCCATGCTTTTTTTGATCTGCTGCTCACAAACAGGGAAGATTGGTGGGGAATGTAATAGTGGATGGCAACCTGGGCAGCAGCAATCATGAGATGACTGAGTTCAGGATCCGGAGGAAAAGAAGGAAGGAGAACAGCAGAGTAAGGACCCTGGGCTTCAGAAAAGCAGACTTTGACTCACTTGTGGACTGATGGGTAAGATCCCTTGGGAGGCCAGTCTGAGGGGGAAAGGTGTCCAGGAGAATTGGCTGTACCTTACTGAGGGTGCAGGAACAATTCCATCCCAACATGCAAGAAGACTAGCAAGTATGACAAAAACCTAGCTTGTCTTAGGCAGTGCTTGTGCTTTCACTTGTGTTTTTGCTTCAATGAACAAAAATGCAAAAAGGAAACTTACAAGAAGTGGAAATTTGGGCAAACTTCTAGGGAGGGATATAAGAGTATTGCTGAGGCTTGTGGGAATGAAATCAAGAAGGCCAAAGAGTAATTGGAGTTGCAACTAGCAAGGGATGTGAAGGGATGTCAAGAAGAGTTTCTAGTAGTATGTCAGCAACAAGAGGAAGATCAGGGAAAGTGTGGGTCTCTGTCACTGCAACCTAGTGAGAGAGGATGCAGAAAAGGCTGAATTACTTAATGCCTTTTTTACCTTGGTCTTCATAGACAAGGTCAGCTCCCAAACTAGTGCACCTGCCGGCACAGTTTGGGGAGGAGGTGAGCAGCCAACAGTGGTGAAAGAACAGGTTAGGGACTATTTAGAAAAGCTGGAGTGTACAAGTCCCTGAAGCCAGATGTGATGCACTCGAGGGTGTTGACAGTTGGCTGTTGTGTTTGCAGAGCCACAGCTCATTATCTTTGAAAACTCATGGTGAACAGGAGAGGTCCTAGAAGATTGGAAAAGAACAAATATAGTGCCCATCTTTAAGAAAGGGAAGAAGGAGGATCTGGGGAACTATAGACTGGTCAGCCTCACCTCAGTTCCTAGAAAAATCATGGAGCCAGGTGCTCAAGGAATCCATTTCTAAGCACTTGTAGGAGAAGAACATGATTAGGAACATTCAGCATGTCACCAAAGGCAAGTAATGCCTAACCAATCTGATTGCCTTCTTTGATGAGATGACTTGCTCTGTAGATGCAGGGAGAGCAGTGGGTGTGACCTTGACTTTAGCAAGACAAGGCCCTTTAAGTAAATGTGATTATCTTTTAGAAGACCAACTATATAAAAGGACTTTATTATCTTTTATTATGGTTGTTATTATTATTATTATTGTTATTGTTATTATTATCATTTATTAGACCAGCTAAACAAAATCACTTTAGCAAGGCATTTGATATGGTCTCCCACAACGTTCTTGCAAGCAAGCTGGGGAAGTATGGGTTCAATGAATGGACTGTAAATAGAAAACTAGCTGGATTATGGGGTTCAATGGGTCAATGTCTTTCAACCCCTTGCAGAGCGGTTTCAAAGAGGATGAAGCTGGACTGTTCTCAGTGGTGGCAGATGACAGAACAAGGAGCAATGGTCTCAAGTTGCAGCAAGGGGCGTTTAGGTTAGATATTAGGAAAACATTCTTGCTGTAAAGCACTGTAGTAGTAAAGGCTACCCAGAGAGGTGGTGAAATCTCCATCCTTAGGGGTTTTTAAGACCTGGGCAGAAAAAGTCTTGGCTGAGATGAAATAGGGATGGTCCTACTTTGAACAAGGGATTGGACTGGATGAGCTCCTGAGGTCCCTTCCAACCCTAATTTTTTATAATTAAATGCACCTCACCACAGCAGCAAAAGAAAGCCTGTCAGTCTAAGACAGCCAGAGCCTTGTCATCCACGTAATGTAGAAGTGAACTGAACAGAAAAATCTTGAGTTTCATGGGGAAAAACTAGTTAACTATGACATTTGGTTCCTTCACTGCTAATATGAATTTAATTTTATGTTCTATAATTCATTTTATGTAGAAATTAGGCAGCATGAAAAAGGGGAGTAAGTATAGCTCTCATCCTTATTAGTCAATCTAATTAGGAAAAAGTTCTTTCGCTAAATGTGTATTTTTTGCAAAATAGTGTCCAATTTTGTCCTTGCTCATTCTAGATTTACACCTGATTTTAGTGCTGTTGCTCTGATTTTACATTAATATTAGTGAGAGAAGAATTTAGCTTTGATGCAGGAAAAGAATCAAAAAAGCAGATCTAGGACAACGTGAGAAGAATGTCTATTGTATGGCTAAGTTTAACGGATTCTGAGAATATTTTTACTGTGAGTAGCCTATTGCTTTAATACAATTACTCACATTTGTAAAGTGCAGAATATATGCAAGTGTGTGTGTGATCAGGCTCCTCAGTTTGCCACAAAAAGAAATGTAAGCCTGAATTATTAAGAGTTAGAATAGTGTTGAAGTGATGTTGTAGCTGTAATAGTCTAGGAATTAAGCGAGAATTGATTTGGGGCACCCAATTTAAGACGCCACTGAAGAGCCTGATCTTTAATTAGTGCAGAACTTTATCAGCAAACAGTTCTCGGAAACCAGAGTGAATGGAGGGAAAGAGGAAAACTGGGATATGGCACAAAGATGATACATGCATAAGTAGTCATGTTGCCATCAGTAAAGATATGCACTTGAAGTTCACTTGAACCCAAAATGAGAGAGCAGTGAGAGGCAGTTCATTAGGCCAAAAAGCAAAATGTGATTATCCCTCAGTATAGGGAATATCTCCGTAGTTAGGAATGTAATCTTTATGCCTGTCTAGCAGCACTTTTGTTGTAATGCCCAAGAAGTAGTTCTCATTTGCAATTAACTTGTAGCAATTTTCTCTTTTAGAGCAGTTGCTTTTCCTTTAAGTTAAGGGATCTGATATTCCAATGTTGATCATTTGACAATTGCAAAAAGATCTACAATGAAACAAAGTTAGATTCTAACTGAAATGGATGAAACCAAAGCCATGCCAAGAAATAAGCAGAAAGTCTTCCTATGTGTTTTTTATTCCTTCTCCCACTGGCAGGCTGAAATGTAAATTGTAGGAACCAGCACAGTGCACTAAAGATAAACTCATACAGTTTCTAGTAAAAAAAAATCTCTTTATTAAAAAACCAACACTTCAAGGATTCCCAGGTTCAGTCTATGTGTCTCTAGCTCTGAAATGCCACAGGAGACACTGTTCTTACATTTTATCCAGAATGTGACATGCCAAAACAATCTGTGCAGCAAATTAATGCAAATGCGCAGTATGTGACATTTATCTAAAGGGCCCAGACTCTAACCAGCACTTTTCCCCATGTATTATTTTAATATGCAGCATTAATAAATTCCATATGTTTTGATATTTATGCCTGGCAGTTTAAGCTACTAGTCTGTGGAAAATTCCATCTGCAGTTATTCTAAAAATTCCAAATGCCTGCAGGTTAAAGCTCAAATAAAAGAGAGCACTTATTTTTTTCAAGCAGCTCTTACTAGTGCACAAGTGGCATAGCAAGTGTCATCATACCCACCTTGGTCCCCCAGCCTTGGCTTGCCTAGGACTTGCCATTGTGTTCCTGCTTGCCTTTTAGAGTTGGAAATCATTCCAAACCACAGACAGTTAAAGCAATTTTATTCATATTCGAGACTGTATAATTTTGATAGGACACTGTGTGGTGTCAGAGTACTGAATCTCCATGGTCCAGGGCTCACTGGCACATTTGGATATGATACAAGACCAGAGATATCTGAAGAAGACATGTAGCAGGTTTTCCCTAAAGCGTTCTGAGCTTTGCCTGTAACTATAGTTTGACCCTGGAGGCTAGTTGTACCTGCTTTATTGTTTTTTAGTTAAAGTATATAAATGTAAAAAGGGGCCAGCTGGACCAAACCTGTCCACAGGTCCTCTCTTCCAAAACTGTGGAGCATCAGTGTTGCTGAAGAAAATTGAGCAGTGTGAAGGTTGCTGAGGAGTTAGCGTTCACTGCACCTCTTGCAGAGGTCTGCAGTGGAGCAGTCCTTAGATCTGAAGTAAAGTATGTGTGAGGGGCAAGGGACACTCTAGACAGGCGTTTCCCATTGATGTCATTGCAGAGACTACCATTAAATCCTAAAGGGAAAAGTATCTGTGGATAAAAGTCCCTGGTATGGGTTCAAGTAGAGATCTATCACCTACC
Organism: Crocodylus porosus; assembly: GCF_001723895.1. Taxonomy (NCBI): domain Eukaryota; kingdom Metazoa; phylum Chordata; order Crocodylia; family Crocodylidae; genus Crocodylus; species Crocodylus porosus. The sequence goes on along the minus strand of NW_017728907.1, from coordinate 64,067,016 downwards.
AGTCTCTAAAGAGCTGAAATCCCTGGGCACTTGTACATGTGACAAAAGTTTAATCCTCAGGGTTTTAGTCTATGCCCCCTAAATTGAAGTGGTGGGTTTTTAATTGAAGTCCACCATCTCAATTTTTCCGTCACATTACAGCAAGGAACATGATCCTTTTTTTCCTTTGTTGTCAGAGCCAGAGCCTGCCGGCAGTGGGGGGAGAAGGGGAGCTGCTGGTGAGCCAAGTGGGCCCTGAGCCGCAGAGGCCCCAGTCCTTTCCTCCACAGCACTGGCATGCCCCAGGGCCACCCAGGCAGGCTGCTAGTGGGCTGGGTGCTGCCCCAGCTCAGAGGCAGCATCCAGCCTGATCCAGCACTTCCTCAACCTTGAGCAGGGGCAGCACCCGACCTACTAGCAGCCCACCCAGTGGCCCTGGAAAGTGCTTCCACCATGGAGGGAAGGACTGGGTGCTCTTGCTGCTCAGGAGCCACTTGGCCCACCAGCAGCTTCCCCTCCCTCCTCCCGCATGGCTGCAAACAAGGTGGGTAGGCTCTGCTGGGGAAAAAAAGGATCATGCCCCTCATTCTGCCTTTTGTAGGCTCCTGCAGCTGGCAGGACACCTGGGGCCACCTGGTGCAGCGTGGGAAGGTGGCAGGAGGGCAGCTGGGTTTGCTGGTGACTGAAGAAGGTGATGCAGATGATGCATGGGGTGCTGGTAAGTGGCTGGGTGCTGCCCCAGCTCAGATGCCTGATCCAATGCTTCCCCGAGCCCGCCCAGGTTTCTAGCACTCCATGTATTATCCCTGCCACCTCCTCTGGCCACCATCACACCCAGTTTGCCCCTGGGGCAGGACAGGGAGGCATCAGGAGGGTGGCTGGGTGTGCTGGCAACCAAAGAAGGCAGTGGGGATGGTGCTGAAAGCCTGGGTGCTGAAAGCCTTGGTGGACTCAGAGAAGCATTGGATTTCATGCCTCTGAGCTGGGGCAGCACCCAGCCAGCTAATAGCCCATCCAGGCTTCCAGCACCCCCTGCACCATCAGATCACCAGCAAACCCAGCTGCCCTCCTGCCACCTTCCTGTGCTGCCCCAGGAGCAAGCCAGCCCGTTCCCAGTTGGCCCCAGCTGTCCTGCCAGCCACAGGAGCCTACTGAAGGCAGAAGCAGTGAGGGGCCCGATCTTTTTTTCTGCGGAGCCTGCCTACCTCTCCCGCAGCCAGGGGGGAAGGTGACAGCTGCATCAGAATGAAGTTTAGCTTGCAACAATGCAAACTCATTTAAAACCCCCAAAACACTTGCACGTGTCCAGTGTGATGCCATTAAACCACCCAAAGTGACATTTTCGTCACATGTACGTGGAAATGGCACCGCGTGTACAGGCGCCCCCTGAGCCTCCTGTTGAGCAACTCACGGCCTAAAAGAGCTGGAGTTGTGTAAGCAACCCACAGAGGAGCAGTAGTGCCAGCTAAGCAGTTGTTCCTAGTGGCAGCAGGAAGCAATAGTAGTAGTGGCAGCAGTGGCAGCAGCTGAGCAATGGCCCCAGCAGAAGCAAGAAACAGCAACAATAGCAATCCCCAACTAGACCCCTGGAGCACATCCTGAGCATGCACACGCATTTTTCCAGGGACAATTAGCAGCAGCACATATCTGTGCCACTGCTACTTTTCCTGGGGCATGCCCCTGCATGTGCACTGTGGCACATGGCAAATTACCATGGGTTGGGTAGGGGAGCCTGGGGCTAGCACCTGGCCAGGCCCCAGCAGCCTTACCTCGAGGCCTCCTGCCACTGCAGCAGCAGCAATCCGGGTGTTCAGAGCCTGGCCAACAGCTGGAGCATGGCTCTGGCCGGCCAGGCTCCAATTCAGGTGGTGCATGCTGCTGCCACATGTGCATGTTTTTTCTGGCATGTTTTTTTTTTAGATACTGGGATTTCCCAGCATCTAATTTGGCCTCAACACTGCAAATATGCAGAGTGGCAAACAGATCAACATGGACTGTGTGTATTTTGTGGTACCTCAAAGCCTTCTGAGGCACCACAAAATACATGTTCCCACTCGTGGGGATGTGGCACTGGAGGCAGCAAGGAGTTGCAGTACCAGTAGTGTTCCCTGGTAGCAGTGACAAGTGGCTGCAGAATGCCAATCCCTGGAACATTCTGGTAGTGAAAAGTGGCGGTGGACTCCAACACAGAGTATGATTCCCTTTAAGTATAGGTGGCCACTGCTCAGTGATCTTTCTTATAGATTCCAGTGTGGCTGGTATGTGACCACCCAGCGTATGCAGTCACTAGAGAGTTTATTTTATATTGGGCTAGGGGCTGGGCATTCTAGTGGCTCTTTCAAAAATGCTGTTAATTAATTTAACATAGGCTTTCTCTGCATCTTTCAGACACCTGAGAAAGGATGTTTTATGTTCAGAAGTTTGTTTAACATCTCTCCCAACTACGAAGATGGTCTAGTAGAAGATATTACCTAACAAATATTTCTTCTTAGGAGAATTTGATAGCAGTTTTCAAATTCAAATACAAAAAAGTTATTATGAAGTGAATATGTTCTATGTCCACTGGGGACAGAGCAAGAAGTAATGGGCTTTACATACAACAAGGGAGATTTAGGCTGGATATTAGGAAGAATTTTCTAATTGTGGAGTTGGGGAAAGGCTGGAAAAGATGACCTGGAAAGTGTGAAATCTCTGTTGCTGGAAGCTTTTAAGTATAAGTTAGACAAATATTGGTCTAGGATGGTTTAGACAGGGATGATCCTACCTTGAGCAGAGGATTGGACTAGAAGACTTCCTGAGGTCCCGTCTAAGCTTGTTTTTCCAGGATTATGCCCTTGCCCTCAATGACGCAGTGCTGGCTAAGGCAAGGTGTGGTGCTCATGCACTGCCCTAGAAGAGAAAGCCCGCATATATTCTACATCCTCCCCTGTGGAGATTATAAGAATGTTTCTACACTCATGCCATTAAAAACTTTTTTGAGCCTGAAGAAAATGACAGTATAAATGTTGACAATGTACATAGAACAGGGGTGGGCAAAATATGGCGGGCTGGATCCAGCCTGCAGAGGGGCTTTGTCTGGCCCACAGAGGGTCCCTTGTGTTGGCTTTGAAACTGTTTTTAAAGGTCTGTTTTTTGGGAATTGGCGTATATATGCATTATAAGGGCTCAAGATGAGCAGCAGGTGTTAACTGGATTTCTAGAAAGCTTGGATCTAACACACACAAAATTTCTCATAGCCCTGGAAGCAGGCAGGCTGTCTAGCACGATAAGGCCAATGGATAGAGACAGCCTGAGAACTGAGGAGGGCATGTCATAACACAAGATCATAGCTTTCAAGACAGACAGATTGTCTAACACAACAAGGACACATAGCCTGGGAACCAAGGAAGTATGTACCATACTGCCCCATAAAATGAGATAAGCAACACAAGCTACAAGGCCACAGAGCAGCAAGGAGGGTCTGAATCCCAGTTTTGGGGGAACAGACCAAATTAAGAGAAGGCCCAGAAGGCTACATAGATGTGTGACCACCGAGAGACAACCAACCAGAGAGAGACATGGAGTCATCAGGAGTCATCAAGGGGGAAGGAGAACACAAAAGCAGACATGAGATTAACAAAGAGTCCCTCCCTGTCCCTCCTTGCTGCCCCTCCTTCTCTTCCTTTCCATCCCTTCCCCCTCACCACCACTGGCGCTTCCTGATGCAGCCACCTAAAGCCCACGTGGGGCTGCCCTACATATCTGCCATGGCACTGCTGCATCTGGGCTGCTGGCAGAGCAGACACAGGGTAGCCCCACGGGATGGGTGGCTGCACCAGGAAGCACCAGCAGCAGGAGGGGAAGGGGCCACTTTAACCCCATGCTGAGCAGCAGTTTCTCTCCTGCAGTGCTGCTGCTGAGCCTATGCCCCAGCACCTGCTCTGAGCTGAGCATCAGCAGCGCTAGCGCCAGCACCAGGTAGAAACTATTGCTTGGCGTGGGGAGAAAGTGGCTCCTCCCCCTCACCATTGCTGGGCAGTTTTTGGTGCAGCCACCTGAAGCATATGCCATGCCAGGCTGCCCTGTAGGTCCATCATCTCCACCTCTTTCCTCCCATGCCAAGCAATAGTTTCTGCCTTGCTGCTGCTGCTGCTGCTCAGTCCAGGGCCGGTGTGGGGCATCTGGGGTCAGGATTGCACATGCTGGTACCTGCCGCTACCGTGGGGCTGGGGGCAGCAGTGGTGGCAGCTGGAAGGAGCTGCCCTAGCCATGCTGCATGCCCAGGGGAAGCAGAACGTGCCATAGCCAGGTGGTGCTGAGTGGGCACGGGCTGTACTAGGGCTATGAACTGTTGGCAGTGGTAGAGGAGGTGCCACAGAGCGTACAGGCTCTGGGCTGTTGCAGGATGGGGGCAGGAGTGGGGTCTGACCAGCTCAGGGAGGCTCATGCAGGGGCTCCCATGCACACCCCACACAATTACACACCCCCACAAACACCGCACCCACCCACACCTTCCCTCACACTCACACCTACATGCCTCTGAGCGGAGCCCCACTCACTGCTATATACATACCATGCACGCACCCACACACACCCTCTGCCACCCTCCCCCTCCACACACCCCACAGCCCCCCCACAAACTCCATACCCACCCACACACATACCCCCATATCCCCACAAACCCCGCATACCCACCCATATCCACACATACCCCATCTCACATATACACACACATCCACACACGCACCCACAAACCCCATATGTACCCAGCCATACCCCTGCACACCCCTCACAATATACAAGAGTAAGTCTTCATTTTGAGCTATTATGCAATCACTTCCATATATACAGCACAAACACACACAAATCAGGACAAAAATATATATTTTTAATACAATTAAAATATATTATATATTAAATTTTTGTAAATATATCTGGTGTCCCATGATGTCCTCGTGGAAAAATTGGGCAAATGGGGTCTTGACTACTCCACAGTCCAGTGGTTGGGGAACTGACTCGAAGGTCAGACCCAGAGAATGGTAGCTGATGGAACCAAATCAACATGGCAGTCAGTGACTAGTGGTGTCCCCAAGGCTCTTTCTTGGACCTGTACTCTTTAATGTCTTCATAAATGATCTGGACACTGGTGTCAGAAGTGGACTGGCTAAGTTTGTTTGCAACACCAAATTTTAGGCCAGAGTGTCCACACCTGAGGATAGGCTGGTGGTCCAGGCTGACCTCAACAGGCTTGCAAGATGGGCGGACGAAAACCTTATGGCATTCAATATGGAGAAGTGCAAGGTGCTCCACCTTGGGAAAGAAACCCACATCAGACTTAGAGGCTCGGCAATGCTACACTTGCTAGAACCATGACCGAAAGAGACTTAGGGGTCATGATTAACCACAAGATGAACATGAGCCACCAATGCGATACCACAGCTGGCAAAGCAAACAAAACTCTGGCTTGCATCTACCGATGCATCTCGACCAAGACCCAGGGCGTCAGCCTTCCGTTGTATTTGGCCTTGGTGAGGCTGCAGCTGGAGTACTGCATTCAATTCTGGGAAGGATTTGGTAGAATGTGGAGGAGCTCCACATGAATGTGGGAAGGATGTGAAGAATGTGAAGATTTGGAACAATTTAGGAAGGATGTGGAGAAGCTTGAAAATGTCTAGAGGAGAGCCACACATATGATCAGAGGGCAAGAGAACAGGCCTTATGAAGAGAGGCATTAAGCACCCTCCAGCTGAAATAATTGACCATCCCTGACACTTGGGTGGCCATTCGTCTGGTTTTATAGAGGACAGGCCGATGTTCTGGTCCTCTGTCCTCTATTGATATGATACTGGGCGCCTTTATGTCCTGTGTTTTTCAGCACTCCCTCCCTCCCCCCTGCCACTGACACCACCGCGGCTGCCTGCAGGGGCTCCCCACTTGGCCCACCACTGATACCACCATGGCTGCCTGCAGGAGCTCCCTGCTCGCTGCCACCATGCCCCCACTGCTGACACCGCTGCTGCCGCTTGTGGGAGCTTGCCGGGTCCCCCCAGCTTCAGGAGGCACACAGCATTCATGGTGGTGGGGACAGTTGCACTAACAGTTGCATTAAATGCAACTGTCCTCTATTCTTGAGGTACCTTGATGGCCACCCTACCTGACACAGAAGCAGGGTGAATCAATACAAGAGCATACTGCTGCTTTAATGGACCTGGTTATTACATGTGATTTTGTCAACAGAACAGACAAAATGATTCAAGATTAGTTTGTAGAGAAAATAAATACACCTCATATTACAGAGTGCTTACCACTTGAACCAAGCCTGACATTAGAGAAGACTAGAACTGTTGCTTCAAATTGAGTTTTCAAAAGCAGAAGCAAAAACAATAGGCCAAAGTACAAGTTCAAGAAGTGCAAACACTTTGGCTACAAGTTAAAGCGAGTCATACCCAAAAAAAAATCCAAGGGCAATGAAAATAAAGAGCCACAAATTCCTTCCCTTCATCTTGAAACCCTCAAGGAAAACCACGCTATCATTGCAGCTCTATACTACCTGCTGCAAATTATGCTGGGTAACCAGCAAGAGAAGTTCAGTACAAATATTGTAGAAAAAGGGGCATTTTGATAGGTATGGCGTAATGTTCAATTTAAATAATAAGCATGTGAAGTTTACTGTGCCAGATGTTACAGCTCTTAGTGCAGGTACAAGAAGTTCCAAATACTTACCTAAAACAATATGTAATATTAATGTTTCTCTGGGTTATCAAATTAGTGTTGAACACTGACTCAGCAGTGTCTATATTACCTGAATCTATACTTACAGAACTTTCCCAGCTATTGAGAAAGATTATAACTATTTGGACTGCCAGATGGACAAAATCCCTGTTCTTGATTGCCTACATGTAAATGTGACCTTTGCTTCAAATTGCATACCTGTTTAATTTATGTCCTAGGCAGAGATTAGTGATGAATGGCTCCAATACCAGCAAGCATTTCAGTGGTCCAGACTTCAGTTTTTTTCTATATAAAAAAAACTAGATTGTACAGTTGTGTACAGTTTCTAAGCATTTTTCAAAATTATACTGTTGGGGGAGTGCTGAGACAAACAATATTAATTAATAGCAGTGCCTCATTTTTAATGGTAAATAATGAAAACGAGCCCCTTTGGCAGCTAAAAACAAGTGAAGGGGAAAAATTGCTTGAAAGGTTTAATAAAAAAAATCATTAATACGGTTCTCACAAGTGACGCAATTTCAAAAGAGAAATCTAAATTCATCAGGGCAGTGAGAAAAGATAGCTAGTGTAACCTTTGAAAACAAAGGGGGAAACTCACTCACAAAGTAAAGGCACAAACAAGGAGTGAAATAGCTAACCAGGTAATTGAATAAATCCCTCCTATAAAGGGTCTACAGCATGAATGTGGGCAAGCAATGTTATACAAGGATAATAGAGCCCTCAGAGTATTTATCAAACACAAAGGGTTTTTCCATTTTAAATGGATGTCACACAGGCAAGCCTCAGCAACGTACATGAGGTCAGTGGTCTTTAAGAACCAATCTGTAGTCCAGATTACCTAGATGACTTCACTGTGTTTTGAAAGACACCAAAAAAACATGAAAACCAGTTACAGGTCATTCTAAAGCACATCAGTTCAGTGGGACTGAAATAGAAGTTTGCTAAAAGTTGCTTCAGACAGAATTATCTTTTCTTGTGTCACGGAAAAATCTTAAGTGTATGCTGACCTTTCCTCCGAACCCGCTTGAAAGGGTTGCTTTGCGAAGGGAGCCTCTTGCGCTTGTTCAGCTATCCCCTGGGGGATACACCCTAATGGTAATGATTGGTCCAGACCAGACAGGTCACTGACATGGGACCCTCGCTTAGTTACTCCACCATGGTATCTCAACCTTACACCACGTGGTCAAGCTACCGTGCCTATAGTCACTTTATCCCCTCTTATTTGGCCGACACCCTTAGTAAAACGCGATAACTCCCTGGCTGTAGATTTAACTCAACCAGGCCCCCTCGGGAATGATTCCTGGTTCGGGTTTTATTATCCCACGTTACGGGCAATAATATTAAACGCTGCCTACCATGGCGTCAAACCCCCCGGAACGAGCGAGGCACGCTTTTCCTTTTCCTGGATGGTGCTCAGAATTAACCAACCCAGCACCGTCTGGCCTAGCCTGGGCCTGTTCTGATGGGAAGGTATACACAACCTTACCTGCCACCCTCAGTAACGTGCAATGTTTCCTGGGGTCAATCCTGTTCTGCTTGCCTTTGAAAGCATCCACTGCCTACCCGCCGAGTCCTCTCATAAGACACAGACAAGCTTGATCGCGTGCGCCAGTATGGAGCTCCCTGACCCATGGAGAGAAGGTAACTCCTTAGTTGGGCCACTGAAGGCCTCTTTCTTTGGGGCCTTGCTATAGCCATGGCCTGTATAGCGTTAGCCAAACTCTCAGAGCAGGTTGAGCTCCTAGCAAACCACACTGTCATAGGCTTTGAATTGCTAAACGAACAATTACAGGCGACCTCACAAATGTCGATACAGAATCGGATGGCTTTAGATGCCCTTTTGATACAACAGGGCGGCCTCTGCCAATATTTGAATTTATCTAAGGAAATGTGTTGCATCAGTATACCAAATGTGACCATTCCTCTACAGAACCAGATCTCTAAGATCAGGAAAATCGCAGAGGACGTAAACACAAATTCGGTCATCGGGCAGGGCTGGTTGGGAAAAGTGTTCAAATGGCTGGGATGGAATGCATCCTCATGGTTAGTAAATTTACTGATGCCGATATTATCATTTTTATTTGTACTCATTGTTATTATACTCATCGTTAGTTGCGTTTTTAAAATAGTAACAAGAAAAGTTGCCAACTTATCTGTTTATATGTACTCCATCGTTCCCACACATGAGAACCTTATAAATAGTAGTGCTACCAAGGAGGAGGTATCATTCGGGTATATAGCTTCTGTGTTGACAGCAAGGGGCATGTCACGGAAAAATCTGAAGCGTACGCTGCCAACACAGAAGAACTGGAACTGACGTGCGCTGTGAGGGGAAAGCTCCAAGGCTCACCCCGCTCTTGCCCCCTGGGTGACCTGCGGGCCTGTCAGTCATCGCTGACCTACTTTCCCCACAGAGGCATGCTCAGTGACAGCTAAAAGCATGAGGTAATCTGACTAGAAAATTCTTTGAGAAAAGCGTTCTGATTGGCCACTAAATTCACATAAAAGGTTAGCGAGCCCCTCCTTCGGGGGGAGAGACCCATTTAGCTGGAGACAGAGGCTGGTCTTCCAGGGCCTGTCTTTCAGACCTAGTGGTCTCCTCCCCTGCTTGGCGTTTTGTATTGTTCTCTGTTGCTGTTTTACTATACCGATCTGTTGGCTTGCGACTCACCTTTGGCACCAATCGTCGACCACCGATCCAGATAATCCCTACTGCTTCGATTTTGGCTTCGTTCACTACTCACCTGGTTTTCGACCTCAGCTATCGCCTTTGACTATCCGATTGTCCTGTGGGACTGGTGTCACGACACCATCTTCGTTTTCATCTCAACGCGTTACAGTTTTTGTTCTGTTGTTCGTTTATCCCTGCATGAGCTGTTGACCAGCCCTGGGACTTAAGGAGTGGGCAGCCGCCCCTATCCCTCGCGGGGTAGATAGCAAGGGCTCACTCTGGAACCCCATGGGCCAACAGACCCCTCTGCTGTTTATTGTTACTGTTGACTGTAACCAAAGACATCGTTGCCTACGCATCAAAGCGTAAGTCAATAAAATCACCCTTTGTTTAAGGAACCATACGCTTCTGTGCCACTCAGGCTCCATCGCCAAAACTCCCGCCTGTTCCGTGCCCAATTGCCACCACCCAGCCGCACCACCGTGACCGATATCATGAGCTTGGCTTGCCAGCTCTGGTTTGACATCTTGGACTATCTTTCTATAGTCACCTGATCGATGTCATGTCATTGAATTTACAAAGGCAGAATTATGAATTATATGCAAAAGACTTGAAAAGCATTACATTTTTTCAGATCATATGTCATGGTTTGCAAAGTTTATTTCAAACAGCACACATCAACAGAATTTTGAAAAAGAGCTTACAGTTAATTTTGAAGGAAAAGGTTAGAAAACATTCATTGCATCTGCTTACAAACCTACAGGTTTACAAGTCATGCAGCAGTGAAGAAATTGGCCTGCCAAACTGTTCCATGTATTCCAGGAATACAAAGTTAAATGCTGCTGAATTACAAATGCCTAAACTCTTGCTGTAGCCCTTCCTAGTCCAGTCCTGGACAGTGTCTCCCAGTAACAGAAGGTGTTTTCAGGAGGTGTGTGGACGGCTGGACCAAGAAAGGCTGCTGCAAGAGCTCAGACTTACCTGACTGGGCACTGAGGATGCAGGGCAGCTCCACCTGGCTGTGGTTGCAACACCCCAGCTGAGAACCACGAGATAAGCGGAGGCAGCACACCAGCTGTTCTCCCCTGGGGTGCTGTCAAGTTTTTAAATAGTTATGGAAGGTTGCCCCAAAGCTTAAAAGTCTGAGAACCACTGCTCTAGCTATATTGGGCACTAAATGAAAAGAAAGTACAGCAGCATTAGAATCCTTAATACCCTTGCTTGGGAGCTGAAGCCTGTGCTGTAGAGGTTTCACAGCTGTCGGTACCCAAGATTAACATGTGCAGGTATAGCTACACATGCTTTATATCATCCCTCTGTGGAGATATGCCTTAAAGGTTTGCTAAAACAAAAAAGACTCTCTCCCTCATTTTAAGTCAATTATATATAAAACAAGTATCTTTGAAAGAAAGTGCCCTGATGTTCAGATCTAGACTTGGAGCCTGCAGCGCTGTGGCCAGCAGTTGTGACAATGCAAACTGTAGCCAGTTGGGCAGTGGGTGACATGTCTAGTATTTGCATTAAGCTTGGCTTCAATATGGTACATAAAGCAAATAATCCTAGGAATGTACATAAGTTTTATTTTTGTCTTTTCTTTCCCTGTTTTTGTATTGCCTTAAAAGTACTCTTGTCCTTTCTTCCTCCAAGTACATAGACAGTGTTAGCTCTGCACCTGCAGAATGTTAATAGAGTTGGGTCAGAGATAACTTGTTTGATCAGGCTGCAGTGGCTGAATAGTTGCTTGATGCATATTGGGTTTTTTGTGCATTATGTTTAGCTCTTACCTTGAATTTTGCTTTTCTTTCTCTCCATAAAGGATTTTCCATTTTTTTCTTATCCCCACAAAGATGAGAAATGGATTTTTCAAAAGATAGGCGTGGAGGGCAGAAAGCTTATTCCCTAACAAAATTGTGTCAGTGTGTGGCATACACGATACTGGGCTATTCATTAAAGAATTCTTCAGATTGGCCAGTTCGTGTTCTGTTTCTTGCAGGTAAATTTGTCCCTTGAATATATATTTGCCTCTTGCTAATTAGAGCTGATTTGAAAATTTGCAGTTTCTCCAAAAAGCTTTTAAAAAAAAAAAAACATTCTTGATGTTGCTAATTTTGCACTCTCTTTTTTTAAGGAACTGACTGTGACAAGGAACTGGAAAATTCTCTAAGATCAATAAGGGCACCCCAGCTTGTCAAGTCAGAGTCTGCAATCATTAAACCACCATGTGCTTGTGCAGTGAGGTAAGCAGTTGTAAGCCTGTGTGCTACCAAAGGCTGGATCTAGACATGCAGGCACGTGCATTTCCCTAGAGACAAACAGCAGCGGCACAATATTTTCCACTGCTGCTTGTCCCCAGTGAATACCCATGCATGCATGCTCTTGTGCACAGCACATTGCCCCAGGTGGGGTAGAAGAGGCTGGCACTGACCCCAGCAGCCTTACCTGGGGTCCTGGGGGCCTCCTGGGTCTCCAGCAGCAGCAATCAATCCACTTGCAGCCTAGCTGGCAGCTGGAGAATGGCTCTAGCTGTCCAGGCTCCAGTTTCAGGCCATAGATGCTGCCACCACATGCACTACCCTGCTTTCTTCTGATGTGGGTTTTTTTGACACCAGGTTGTTGTCAAATCCCCCTCTCCTCCCCACACACTGCAAATCAGCAGCACGGGGAATGCCTGCATGTGCGGTGCCACAGATGGGTCTACAGCGCCACATACTGCACATGCAGTACCCAAAAGGTGCCAAAGGTGCAAACAAGCATTTGTAGGACCTAGTTGAGGTTTAGGTGGCTAACTTTAAACCACCTAAACTGGGAGTGGTGCATGAAGGCGTTCACCACTGCCAGGTATGGCATGGGCAGTAACTCAGGGGAGGAGAGGCTAGCAGGATCAGGGAGGCTGTTGGATCATAGGGAAAATTTCCCAGTGCAGGGACAGGAGTGATGAAGGGACTAAAAATAGCCCAGTCCAGGTTGGAAGGGTAGGAACAGCACAGTCTGGGACTGGGGAGAGTGGTTCAGCTTTTCCAGCCCTGGGGCTGTGCTGTGAACACATGCAGGCATTAGACCAGGTTAACCCATTTTAGATCGGGTTAACCCTTTACCAATCTAAAGTCAGTTCACCTCCTGAGGTGAACTAACTTAGATCAGGCCTGTCATTTTGGGGGCAATTTAAGCTCTGTGAGCACCTGGACACTCAGGCATTTTGATCAACCTATGCTTGGTTAGGTCAGTCTATATGTAATGCTTGCATCTACCCACTGTATGCCAAAAATTAGGGAAATCAGCTACCACTGTACTCTTACTTTCTCTACCAAGATCAGGAACTAGCCTGGCAGGAGTGAAAATAATTGTACTATTATGTAACTCAGGTGTGTCTACCAAGATAACTTACCAAGCCCAGCAGTGACACCCTCAAGCAAACCGGGCTGCTCTGTACAGGTAGTTTCTAAATCCAAAAGCAGCATAGCAAATGTCCACGTGATACTATAGTCAGCTAATCAGCATGGGGGCAAACTAATCCACCCTGTTGCTGAGCAGTACTATTAAACCTGACAAAGCACCCACCAGATATGGCTACCCTATTTTTCGTGTAGGAGGGAGCATGCCCTGGGCAGCACAGCATGCTGGAAGGCACTACTTCTGAGCATAGTAAGTTTACCATGCAGACGTGGTTTTACAACCTGCTAGAAATGAGGCACTGAATGAGGCAGACCTCTGTGAAGCACTTTGTCCCAAGGAGATTGGTGGATTTTGCATGATAGCAAATAAAAAGCCAAATATATATGTATTTTTAAAATACCCTGAATGAAGCAATTGAGCAGTTTAAGGACAACAGAAGAAGTCCAAATAATGCCTCACTTTGTATTTGCAAGCTCAGGGAGCCAATGAAAACAAAGCCATTTAATCATATTTTTGACACTTTGACAGTGATTGATTTGATGCTTTTAATAGTTTTCAGTTAACTCAAGCAGAGGAGGCTAACCATGGGTATGTTGCCACTACAGAGTGGAGCACAGTGATACCAAGCCAGCTGTGAATGAGCTTGGCTGGGTACAAAAACAAATCTAGGCATGGTACCACAAATCTCTGTACAGGCTTCTTAGCCCTCGCTGAGCTTCATCTTGATAAGACTACGTTGCTTCTGGTAGACAAACTAGTGTTTGTAAAGCTACTTTAGATCATTCTACACCACACTTTCATCTACGAAAGAGTGGTATCAAATTTTGGGTACCACACTCCATACTGAAGTGAAATATATGAGATATTTTTAATCAGAAGAGGAAGATGAAACTGTAGAAGTGTTTGTGACTGATCCCAGAGTGAAGAGCCAGTCTTGTAATGTTGGTGTCAATCTGGATTATGACTGCAATCTAGAAAGGAACTACTGGAAGATCTAGAATTAGACCTTGGCAAAGTATTCTGAGTTGCCAATACTTGAAGTCACCCAGTCCAGACCAACTTGCAGAGGGCAGACAGTGTTCTCACACTGTAGATATTAGAGAAAAAAACTAAATACAAGAAAGGAGGTGTGATGGATATAGACCTGTGAAGTACCACTGGTTTAGATGAATTTATTATTAAAACAGGAATTAACAGCCTGAAAACAAATAAAATGGACAGTGATGCAGAGTCTGCAAGTGTGTTGCCAAAAACATTGGGAGTAAATTGGAAGGAAATGCCAGAGAGTCAAAATAAACAGGTAAAAATTGGGGTAACAGTAGTAATCTGTCTCATCTTAGGCAGAAGATAGAAGACCCAAATAGGCTTATGGCTTGAGGAATCAGAGTACAAACAGTAGTATCAGTAGAGTGGGTAAGTTCATTGGCTAGTATAGAAAAACACTATGGAACCTTTTATTTTAGACAAACTTGAAAAAACTAAGCTCATATATAAAAAAGGGAAACATTTCCCACTACCTGTGAAGGGAAAAATGTTGCAAGCAACAGCTGATGCCAAATATATTTCTATGCCAGATGCATCAGCAGGTTCTGGCAGGTGCCCTTAGAAAAACAAAGCTCATGTCTGCATGTATTCAACAGTCCCTTTGGGAGACACTATTTATACAGACAGCCATTTGGATTGTGTTTAGTACTCAAAGTGTTTCACTGGAACACATATTTTATGGTATAGAGGGTACTATGGTCTATGCAGATGACATTTTGATCTGAAGAAAATCAGCAGAAAGGCATGAGCATATAAGGCTCTGGGCAGCTTTGAAAGAGCCAACTGCTATGCTGAAGCTGAACAAACAAAAATACAAAGTCCCTACAGCAGCAGCAATATACCTGGAAGACAAGTTAACCAATAAGGCATGCAGGTAGATCTCAGTGTGGTTAGGTTTCACCAGCGAACCGAAAGGAAACCAAAAGTCTTTAGATGGCAAAAATGTATGTGCCAAATGTAGCTACCTGAATCAACAACTAGAGCACTGCTGAGAGCTCTGGAGACTAAGCACTGCTGTACAAAGACGTCCAATGCTAAGCTTAATAAGGATCTTGAGGAAATTGAAGGAGTTCATTAAAGAGGCCCAGTCCTGAAGTGGTTTCTCAATAAGTACAAAACTAAGCACTTTTCCTAGGGTGCCTCCAAGTAAGGGATTCGTACAGTCTTCTTACTGCAGTATGGTTGAAACAGGAGATCAGTTGCAAGGTGAGTGTCAACCAAATTGGATGGCTAAATGCTCAGCTATGAAAATACTGAAACCTGGGTGGTGCTCCAAGAGGTACCCCCTTTCCAACTGAAGCAGGTGCCCAAGCACTGTGGGAGGTATAGGGACTCTCCTCCTCCTATAGAGCAGAGCCAGGCCACAAATGGGGCCTTAACCTAACAGGCATAAACCAGGGAGTATAGGGGACACTACAATGCCCTGAGGGGGCAGGATTCAACAGAGGTTAGACACTAACATTGACAAAAGACAGGGTTAACAAAATATAAAACACAAACAGCAGAACAAACATACCGGTTGGTGAAATATAAAAGGCACAAAATACAAAATGTCAAATAACAAGGAATATAGGGCTTAGGTACCTGGAGGGGGTGGGGGGAAAGAGGGAAAACACAATGGCCCCTTTCCACTGCAACAAGGATTTCTCCCTGTCACTTCACTCACCCCAAGTCACCCCAGCTGAACTCAGATCTCCCACGTGGTAGGCAGAAACGCTACCGCATGGCCACCAGAGCTGGTGCTGCTCCAAGCTGCGAGGGGTCTTGACCTTCCCGGAGCCCGGCCTCACGTCGAGCTGCCCGGCCTCTGATTGGTGGAGCTGGAAGCAGAACCGGGATCCTCTGAGGTCACTGCTCAGATCCTTCCTGGAGCGGGGGGCCTCCCCTGCCGGCTGCAGCCTCTCCCCAGGGGTCCCGGAGCCCAGTGGGGGACCTCTCCTGCCGGCCGCACGCCACACTGCTGAGGGTCCCACTGCTACCTGCAGGTCCCACTCCTTCGGGTGCTTCTGGGGCAACTGCTCCCACCCTGCTGGTCCAGCTTTTTGAAGCTCCTTCCTTGTGGTCCCTCACTGGTCTCTCTTGAATCAGCTGCACTGCCCCTTTTATCCCCCTCCAGGTGACCCAAGCGGCCAATCAGGGGACATGGAGGATGAGTCTTTGGAGCCTGATTGGTGAGTAAAGGAAATCCCAAGTCCTCCAATCAGCTTTTGCCCTTTCAAAACCCCTGGGCTAAGTCACTGCCAGCTAACCTGTCACAATATGTATATATATTTGGGATTCTGGGAACAGCCATCACTTCAAGAAAATGATACGAGTCTGTGTGTGATGGGGCAGAGGAGTTTTCCTCTATTGAAGAAGGGGTTAAAGAGAGCCTCTGGGCCAAGTTAGTCCTACCCCACTATACCTGCAGCCAATGCCAGGGTTGGAGAAAGAATAAAGGGAGACAACCTGGCCCAGGTAAGGGTGGACTGGTGGATAAGGTAGCATGTTGCTTCTCTGCAGTTAAGTAATCCTCCGATGGAAGGCCGGAGCAGCTGCTGGCTTAGCAGAACAAACAAAGAGTAGAAATGGTTCTGTTGGGTGAACTGCTCCCAAGTAAGAGATTATTTGAGTAGCCTGACCCAGGAAAAGGCTGCAAGTGGGCCATCTAAAGCACATTTCTGAGCACTTGTTGCAGTGTTAACTTCTGCAATTTTTCGGCTAAAATTCGGCATCTTTCATGTTTCAGGGGTGTACTTGGTAGCCATGTTGGTATGTCTTTTTGTCTCAGACCAACACGGCTACCGAGTACACCCCTGAAACGTGGAAGATGCCGAATTTTAGCCGATTTTGGAATTTAAACTTCATTGCAGAACAACGAGGAAGTTTTTTTGCTTCCCTGCCTGCCATCTGACACCTCCAGGGAAGGAATTCTACCTGATCAACACATCAAAGAGCTACTCAACACAGCTCAAAAATACACTCTCATGGACCTAGAGGGACAGACTTCCATCTTCAGCTCCCTCTGTGCAAAAATGAAGTTTATTTCCTACCTATGGGGACTTTTTACCATCTTGTACCATCTACACTTTTCCCAGAGCCAGATGAAGGGACTTTGATCCTGAAAGCTTGCAGAAAAGGACAATTTTCTTGCCATTTGCCAGTTGGTCTAATCAAAGTTATCATTTTGGAACCAAGAGTTCTAATTTTTTGTATGTCTTTTTGTCTCAGTCCAACACAGCTACCAAGTACACCCCTGATAGAATGTAATAAGGCTGTTTGTCTCAATTAGTGCATGGTGTTAGTAACACCAAGGTTGCAGGTTTTGTCTGGGGCTGGACTAAATGATCTCTTAAGCTTTGCCCCAGCTTTACTTCCCTATGCTAACAAAGCATAATTGTCAAGGGATGGTATGTGAAGCTACTTCCTGGATGAACCACTGTTCACTGAGGGTAGGTGCAGATATTGCATTTAGATCAATTTAACTAGGGTTACTGAGCCTAATACTCCATGAGTACTACACCCCAAGTGAATGTAATGCAGCTGCCATAGTGTGGTCCTGAGTGTGCACCAGTAAGTTTGCTCTTTTGTGTAGTGGCATATTTCCAATCCCCAATAAAGTGTAGTTTATTGGGGATATTATGATATTATGATACTTTTGACATAGGCTAGAGAGAACTTGTGCACTAAGTGGAGGAAGGGATATGATGCCTAAAAGTAAAAAAATCAAACCATTTCAACCTGACCTTTTCTAGGCTGGAAAACCCTCCAGAGCTACATGAAGGAGAAGATGTTTGAAGAGAGCATAGTTTGCTGAAGGCTACTACAAAGGAACTTGTGATAAAACTTATGAAAGAAATTCAGGAGGAAGGAAGCTCACAATGTAATTGAACTACAAGGTACCATTGTCAGCTTGGATAACTTGTTTCTTTGAAATAAGAACTTTCACAAAAAGATTCATCGTGAGATAGAAAAATACACTGGGGATGGGTTGAAAAAACGATATAGCTTTCCTTCATTTTCTCTTTCATTTCCATTTCTGGCTGCCTCTGTGCTTTCCAGTTCTGCCCAAATCTAGAAAATGTGTCCTGAAACTCAGCGAGTTAATATTTTGGCTTGCACAATGAATTTTGCTGAACTAGCATATCTTCTGAAAAAAGGGAAATTAAGTGTTACGGTATATATTCACATAGCCTTAACTCTGCCCTCCCTGGAGCTGGTAATAACCAGCAGGATTTATCTATAAGCATCCCATGTGTGTGATCAAGGGAAAAAGTCTGTACATACTTTGAGATCCAGTATATTTTATTTTAGCATTGTGTTGATTACACTGTGTCAGGAGCAGACTAGCCTGAGTGTAGTCTTCAGGGTTTACTGATGGGTAAGCACAACATTAGATGGTATTGCATATATAAGAGAGAAGTGGTTTTAAAAGTAGGTAAACTAAACGTTAGTATACACAATGTTCTTTTTACGGAGGAACATGGTGGACTGTAGAGCTGGTGTTCAGTACTACAGGCAGAGAAAGAACATGTGTTATGGGCAGAGTTGAGGCTCCTGGGGCTTTAACTCTTCATCTCCTCAACCTCAAACTTCTGAAACTAGACATTTGGATAATTTTGTTCTAGACAATTTTTTTTGTTTTAGATAATAATTTTGATATGTTCTGATATTTTTTTAGATAATTTTGTTTTAGAAATATTTTAATTTTCCAAAAAAAAAGGGAATGTTTTAGAGGTGCAGGGGAGCAGGAATTGTTCAGGGCTGTTGCCAGGCAAAGTCTGGGGATTTTTGCTGCCCATGCAAGAGCTATGCTCTGCTCTGTTGCAAGTTTTGGCACCAGTTTTGGCACCAGTCAGCAGCATCCACCAGGGACATGTTGGTGCCAGGCAAGCTCAACGCAGGGAGTGGGGCTCTGCACCAGTGGCAACTTTGCATCTTATGAACATACTTGTTCTGAATATCTTTTAACTCTACTAGGTCTGTTAGCCCTTTGTATGCCATGGCACAGTAGCAGGCTAGCCAGTGACCCAGGTGTCCAGCTTAATGGGGCATGGTTTGAACTACTGAGTGGTTCAGACATAGTCAGTGAGGGAATGAATGCTGAGAGAACTCACCTGGTGCTGATAAAGCAGGCAAGGTTTTTGTTCATGTGGGCTCACAGAACACCGCTTTGTCAGGTTTATGTAAAACCGGTGAGTGAATTAATGGCATTAAGGGGACAATTACTCCACAGCCAGCTGAAAAGGGATGTTTTAGAGGTGCAGGGTGGAGGGGAGCAGGAATTCCTCCTGGCTGTTGCCAGACAAAGTCTGGGGATTTTTGCTGGGCATGGAAGAGCTAGTCTCTGCGACTGTTGCAAATTTTGGTGCCAGTCAGTAGTGACTGATGCAAGTTTTGGTCCCAATTAGCAGCTCCCCCTGGTGTCCTAAAACATTCATTACACAAATATACCTGCAAATTGTAGTGACACTTGGTGGACAAAGGGGGCTCGCTACTCAAAAATTGTAGCAACACCCAATGGACAAAGGGACTCATCACACATCATTCAGTGAATTACCATGTACACATGACAGATTAATGGCTGCACAGTTCCAAGCTGCGTCATCACAAACTAGACTACATTGGGATGGGGATTAGGTTATGACAATGCAAACTCATTTAAATCACCAAAAACTTATGTGCTTGTAAAGTGTAATGTTGTTAAGCCACACAAAGGGCAATTTTCATCACATGTGCATGTGCCCGATGTCACGTGTACAAGCACCCTTGGGAAGCCCACAAGATATCACCAGGCAACCTTGTTTCTGTGTTAACAAAGTTTTTTTGTCACTGACTATCATAGTTCATTAAACAAAAAGGGCAATGTCATTTGTACAAGTTATGCTCATTTAGGAAGGTGGGGTTATTATGTATGTTTGATGCTATTCTGGCTAAAAAAAGGTAAAGGATGCTATGTGTTTTTTAACATCTTCCCTTCTGTACACTTTGGTGGAGTGGAGTAGAATAGGGATTATGGTTATGTTTTCAGTGTGTAGATGGAGTTGGCAATACAGCCAGCAAGAGATGACACAGACATGTTGATGTCCCAAAATCTTATCAGTTTTGTTACACACTCATTGCAATATTGTTAAGCATGTAATTGAAATATGTCTTTCCTCTTTCTAGAATTCTACCTCCACCATTCTCCCTTGCACCATTTGTGCTTTATTTCCTTCCCTGTCCTATTAAGCTGTTAGCATTTTAAATCTACTTGCTCTTGAAAACATGCTTCTCACTGTCCGGCTCCCTCTGCTGCCCTAGCACCAGCAGCTTACTTCAGGATCACAACATTTCCTTGTTTTACTTAACCCTGCCCTTCACCCACCTCAACCATATTTCTCAACCATGCTCCTGCCACACCCAGTTGACCTTCCCTCCTTTCCAGTCCCTTCCTGCTTCCTCTGGCCAGTTTCCCTACTGCATATGTATCATATCTTTGAATTACCTAGGTTTTAGAGCCTTCAATGTATGTGTGTCCCCCAAATCCTGAGTCATATGGAGTCATGGAGAAAAGCAAGTCCATATATTCTGGCACATATGTGAGGGGTAGATAAAGGAATGCAGGTTCCTATTTGGAGGGCAGAGAGATGGACCTTAGCCCCTCCAGATCCCAGATTAGAAGGAGAAGGAGGAAGAAGGGGTTGGATGCAAGGGGAGGCAGTGCCTTGGTTTAGCCTTTTAAATTTTCTGTTCAATATTTACTTCCTTTAAAGGGAAGAAAGTATGACAAACCAGCATCAAGGTAATGAAAGCATCTGGGGCCTGGTTAGAGCTGAGGATTGAATCCACAGCCATGTGGAGAGAAAAAAAAGCTGGGAGAAATATAAACTTAAGAAATGGTGTTTTGGGGATATGTAAATGATGCATCTCAGGGGACCCTTGGCTCAAATGACCCCAAACTTGTTTCAGTAACTCTGTCCTAAAATCCCATAAGGTGCACCAAATTTCAAAGCAATCTGCTTAAGCATGTTGATTTCTTGGGGCCATTTTCCCCCCTTGATATAAAATATAACCTACCAGTGTATCCTTGATTCTCTGTCACAAGCCAAAACCAAGTCCATTCTTTTGGACTTGTGCCTAAATGACCACTAACTTGTACAAACAGGTGGTAAGAGTTAATCCTTGACCGTAGAAGGTTGTACAAGAAGAATCCTGAGTCCTTGTGAGCAAACAGATTGGGGGTTATAGGATCCAGCTTTTAGATACCACTGCCACACTCCAACTGTTGAACCTTCAGGCCCCGGGGACTAGGCTAAATGACACACAGCGTGAATAAAAACATCTCTGACTATGCCTCCTGCTAATACAGCACTTTATTTCAAAACCCAATGACATAAAGGTCAAAAGAGGCAGTTCCTTGCATCTCCATCAGGCTTCTGTGTTCATTCTGTGGTGATAAGTTTAGTTTTCTTACCTCTCTCGCATACCTATATTGAATTCCAGTTTCTTGTGTTATAGAACATGTATGTAGAGACGTGTGGTAGCAACAGATTCACTATACTGTAGCAAGGACAATAGATACTGTTGTTTGGAAGTAAGTTCCTTAAAAACAGGAGCATCATAATTTATTGGAGCCTGGCACATATGGAGTACCTAGGCATCCAGACTTTCAAGAGTACACCTAATTTTTCTCTTCGACTAAAACTTATAGTAAACAATAAATATATAAAGGAGAAGCAAGAGATAACACAGTACTGGAAAATTGTTTCTTTGAACATTATAAGTGTATATCTTTGACAAATTGCTCTTCCCTAGCCCTGCTTGCCCCAGAAGAACGATGTACCAAAGCTGATTATGTTATTTCTAAGGCTTTTGTTTAGCCAAGTTTATTTTCTAAATGAGCTTTCCTGGAAGATGCTGCTAGTAGTTTGAAATGTTTCTGTAGATATTATTTTCATTTGCAAAGATGTAAGGACCTTGATGGTTAATGCAAAATATATCTATACAAAGAAAGGGAAAAAAACCAAACCTTAACATAAAAGAAGAAAGAAACTCTTCCTCAGTTGCACTTGGGCAACATCTGTCTACAGCTGCACTTTCGTAACCTTTTAGAATTAGAATTTCATAGTTTTAGTACCTTATTGTCTCACTCACAACATCCCCCTCCTCACATTCATTAGGAAACCTCTTCAAACTATTATTATTTTTTAGCCTTACTAAAAGACTATATAACTTGGCAAAATTATGAACATGTTCTTGAACTCAGACTAGGCGAATACAATGTAATCGGGGAAGGGGTTAATATCCTAAATGCGCTTGTATAAGTGACAGCTGAATTTTCATAGTTCATAATTTCATAGTTTTCATAGTTTCTAAGGTCGGAAGGGACCTGAGCAGATCATCTAGTCCGACCCCCTGCCATGGCAGGAAAGAATACTGGGGTCAAA
>NW_017728907.1:64021175-64043745 GCF_001723895.1 Crocodylus porosus | reverse complement strand
TATCTAGTAGCCTGACATATATACATAGGATGGAAGTTAGACAGTGTAAAGATTCTTTCCTCTCATCCTTATGTTGGACCCAGGGAAATGCCTGTCTCTATCTCATAAATGGCACAGCAGAAACCCTAAGAGGGAGGCGTTCCACAAGGGCATAACCAGACCTCACCTCCCACACATTTCTGCACCAAACAGAACAAGGGTATCATGCTCTGCCACTCATTAACTGTAGCAGCAGTTGTCACTCGCTCACCTGGAAACGTGTCTGCCTCAAAGGCAATGTCTCCAGAAGCTGCCACCAAAGTGCTATCCACTCACACTATTCTCCTAAGGGAGGGAGGCAGTTTAAAGCCAAGATATAGCTTGAGGTGATGTTTTCTTGCTGTCTTTGCATCAGTTATAACTATAGGGAACTGCAAGTAGAACCTACTAAGGAATTCTTATAGCCCCATGGCACTTGATTACCTGACATTGTGCCACCAACGAACCTGCAAAAAAAGATCGCTAGGCTTGTATCACCATAGCAACCAAACCATTTTGATCTGTACATGTGTGTGTGAATGTTAGATACCCTGGTTTCCATGGTGAAGTCAACAGCATCTTACAGAAATGGGAAGTGGCACACCATGTTTCTGCTTGCATTGTAGTGACTGGACTCTGGGGTTCCCAGGCAAATGAGGTGCCATAATACCGTTTAGGCTGAAGAGGGTTGTTCAGATTCTATGCATTATCTGGCCCAGCACAAAGTAGCGTTCAAGCATTTTAACCATCTTAGGGGCACAGTGTGAAGAGCAAAGAGCACTTTAAAAGGTAAAAATGTCACCTTGGTGTAAGAGTGACTCCAGAAAGCACTGTGCAATAAAAGGATGGGGTAGAATTCTTTAGAAAAAAATCAGACAGCTCCTCCTCCTCCTCCTCCGTTTCTTTTTCTTGCTCCATAAATCATCTTGTTTATGTAATGGTGGATGATAAAGGAAGACAGATTTAGAAAACTTTTTTTTTATTCCTGTGAAACTGTAGAATGATTGATGCTGTGCATAGAACAGTATATAAGAAAGGAAAAGCTTTCAGGGATGATTTACTGAAATCCACTGAAACATTGGATTTGGATACTACAAAATGCCAAGCATTCAAAATTAATTAATTAATTAAATAATTCTGGGGTGGCCATGAGTGCTTAGGACTGAACAGACCAAAAAAAAAGCCTTCTTTGTAAATGCACACTCTGCATAAGAAATAGCAGTGATTTAAGAGTAACAATTTAGCCCAAATATCTAAAGACAGAGTGGAGCTCTTCAACTTAAACAGCAAAAGTCTTATCTGCCTGCCTCGGCATTTGTATGACAATGTATTAGTGCTGCAGTGGAATAATAATTCTTTAGTGATTGTAAGCAAACCATTTTTATAAGTCTTGTGTTCTGTTCTTTTTTCAAGATAAAGAGCTGGTGAAGTACTGTACAGTGAACATGTATAGCATGAAATATCTAATAGAATTTGGATTTATATAGTGCCTTTCATACTCAAGTTGTCCCCAAGTACAGTGCTTCAGTATAGTAAGTCAGATGCTGGTAGTGCTGTGACTGTGTGGGCAAACATTAACAGTCATTGTGCACTCAGCTACAGCTCACACACGGGGTTGGCTATCTTGCTTAAAAACAACAACACAGTTAAACCTTTTATAGTAAAAAGATAAATCACTTGAAATGTGCTGGTGATTTTGCTTCTGAATATGTGATCAGTTCTTCTACAAGTCATTGTTACCTATGTGAGCAAGTTTACGGGGTCAGACAGTAGAGTTGCCATGAGGCAGTCTGACTTCTGCTTAATGTGTCCTCGAAGGAAAGATGCCAGATCTGGTCCAATATCTGTTGTGCTGCTGAGAGAGATGCAAATCTGGCCCACTGCCTTTAGCATTTAGAACTGTACTGAAATGTTGGCCTTGAATGTGGCCAACATAAATGAGACTATGGGACCTGATTCCATGTCTTTTGACTTGTAGGCCAGAGTTAGCATTACCAACTGTGAATTATCCTTGTTTCTTAAAAATGTGGTTTCACTGTAAAGGTGTACATACAAGGAAGAGGGGAGAGTGTGTGAAGAAGGACCAACCCACAGAGTGCTCTCTCTGTTTACATCATTTATAATGAGAGTTACGTAGTTTCGGTAGTTATGCAATGTCTGTTGACTTGGCAGCTAAACAGGGCATAACATAATTGGTTTTGGAATATCATTAGAATGTTTACCACCACTGAAATAGAGGAGAGGAAGATAAGAAAGTAAAGAGAAAGGTCTCTAGTTTTTTTTCTAAAGTCTCAAATTGTGTGCTCAGAACCCTGCACATCAGGCTCTTGTTGGCAGTGTTGGCAACAAGCACAAAGCAATGAGAATGAAAATGCTGATCTGAATGCTAAATATTCTGGTAGCAGAGCAGGAAGCAGCACCACACTCAGCTGGACTAACAGGGAGATACAAGTTTGGCTTTCTTGAAAACTGATAGGGGGGATATTAAGTTGAGATGTCAGTCCCTGGCCATTTTGAGTAGAAATGAGAAATAAACTATGAGAAATGAGAAATAAGTTTCTCACTAAGCTATGATTATGTTTTTAGTGCATCTTTGAGAAGTGAGACCCACAACCTGAAATATTTCTTTTTGTATGTTACTTGGAACTGCATATTTTGGTTCTTGGCAAGAAACGTTTGCTTGCTTGACATCATTTACATATACACTATATGTTTCAAAATAAACTGTGTGTTAGATTATATAAACCAGTTCCTGATCAAGCAGCTTCCTGAGTGTTGTACTCCTTCTGGTTGCTGCCCTTCCTCATGCCAAAAAAAGGCCATGGATTGCACCTACCGGATACAGGGATCACAGAAGGTGATAATTAGGCATGTTCCTTGCATTAAACCCCAGCCTTTTGTGTCATGCAGTGTTAACCTTAAACATTACTTCCTTTGGGTCTCATGTCTTTTGTGTTGTAGGGGGAGAGTCAGTAAAATGCTTTGGTATCCTTCTGATGAACTATAGGATATAGAAGCATATTATTATCCATCATAAATTTCAGCATTGGACAACGTATCTATGATAAGTGTAATATTCCCAACTTTTGGGATCAGTGACACTCCATTCCAACTAGTTCAGGAGTCACATGAATGTGTGACAGACTTACCCGATTGAGCTCCAACGTGTCCAGGGGCTCAAGAATCCTCAATTCTGATTGGTGGAGCCAATCCACCAATCAGAAACAAGCTGGGGGAAAGTGGGCACCGCCCCTTTCCCAAAGGGACGAGGAGAGGAGCTCCCCGACCAGACTGTGGACTGCAGCACGGCAGGTCCGCCAGACTTTAGGGGCAGAACCCCCAAAGCGTATAAAAGGAGAGCGTGCTCGGCAGGCTGGGGGCAGACACAGCAAGGGATGGTGAGGAGAGAGGAGCTCTGGAGAAGACTGTCCTCAGGACCCCGCCCGAGCCTTCATGGTGTACAGATCGGTGCACGGAACTTAGGCTGTAGGAGCCACTTGAGGCGGCCTGAGCCTGAGAACCCAGCAAGCGGCTGGCCAGGTGATGCATGGATCGGCACATGGAGAACTAGAGTATGGAGAACCAACGCATGCAGAACCAGCCCTCTGAGCAGATTGACACTGCTCGGGCCCCACACAGTGCACAGGTTGGTGCAGGGAGATTCGACCATGTAAGCAGCTCGAGGCTGCTCAAGTTAGCCCCAGCTCTAGGTTAGGTAACTGGAGCCCCACAGTGTGGCTCAGCATTAAACTAAAAGAGCCCCAGAGCAGGGCCCAGGAAAAGGGAAGAACCCCCGGTGTGAGGTCGGGGAACCAGAGCCAGCAAGAGCTCAGCTCCCATAAGAGCACCCTTGGTGCCCAGTGTGGGGCACCAGGCCATCGAGAGGAGTTGGAGGCGCCACTGGAGAGAAACCCTTGTGGGACTGGCCACCAGGGGACAAGCCTTGGCTGCTTCAGAGTGGGAGCGTGAGTTGCTGGGGAGTGGGTCCCGCAGGGGAGGTGAGCTTGAGAGTGGAGGGCCTGCAGCCTCCACCCTCCTCCATTGTCCTAAAGGGACAGGGTTCTAGGGAACACCCCATGGGGTGCTGTGTGCACCCCATGTTTTGTGATTGACATTTCTTCATACTGTAGAGGTTAATATAGTTATGGATACTCCTTAAACGGGGTTATATGGATTTATCTGTCTTCATTACCTGTATGTGTTTACTACCTGTTATTGGAACTTACCTGTATTATTGCCTGTGTACGTTTATTGCATTGTGGCCTCAATTTACCTGGGTATATCTAAGTTGATGCTTACATGTGTTTATTGTGTTGATGCCTTGACTTATCTGTTCCAGGGTGTTAATGTTCATCTGTGCAGGGGGTTAATTATTGCCTACACTGTGAATCACCTGTTCTGTTTTGCAGTCCCTCAAAGAGGTGCAATGTGTTGATGGTAGGTCATTGTGTAAGGTGTCACATACTAATTCTACTGTAAATATTTAGTGTCTATATTCATTTTGTATAGCAATAAATTTGTACATAGTTAACCACTTTGCCTTGGCCTGGCTCTACAGAGAAGAGAGGGAACTGCTCCTAGGTGGCAGGCCCCTCCCACAGCACTCTTGCTTGACCATCCCATCCCTTCCACCTGAGGACAGGGCACCCGGGCTACAAATGTTAACCAAAAAGCCACAACATCATAATCCATGAACCACTCAGTGACTTGTTGCAAACTTACTCCAGTTCAAAAGAAAAAAATTCAGTACATAATTGCATGTGCTTCTTCAGTGTTATTGCATGTGTTATATTATTCATGACTGTAGGAAAGACGTATTCTGTGTGTGGGGAAAAAAACTCACCACTTGATAACACTTTTTGCAAAAAGCTGCATGGATAAGCTAAAAAGTCACTGGTCACTCAGGAACCAGGGTTTAAATAGCACTGCTTGAGACCCAAGCACTGTAGGCTGTAGCATACACTAGATTCTACCAGCTGAATACTTTGTCACTTCCCAGTAACTGCTCTCCTACTTTGTTAGTACTTCCTCAGCAACTCAAAAGATCTAAAATCATAAGTCAGACCCTAAAACCATTGTGAACTTGGCCCCAAATCTCACGAGTTGGGTGGGGCATCCTTAGAAGATGCGGGGATGAAGGGATGAAGTCAGGAAGGCCAAAGCGCAAGTGGAGTTGTAGCTAGCAAGGGATGTGAAGGGTAACAAGAAGGGTTTCTACAAGTGTGTTAGTAGCAAGAGGAGGATAGGGAAACTGTGGGTCCCTTACTGAATGGGGGGGCAACCTTGTAACAGAGGATGCAGAAAAGGCTGAAGTGTTCAATGCCTTTTTTGCTTCTGTCTTTGCAGGCAAGGGCAGCTCCCAGACTACTGCATCAGGCAGCACAGGTTGGCAAGGAGGGGAGAAGTCCTCAGAGCTGAAAGAACAGGTTAGGGACTACTTAGAAAAGCTGGATGTGTACAAGTCCATGCGGCCAGGTGGGATGCACCCAAGGGTGCTGAGGGAGTTGGCTGATGTGATTGCAGAGCCATTGGCCAACATCTTTGAAAGCTCATGGTGATGAGGAGAGGTCCCAGATGACTGGAAAAGGGCAAACATAGTGCTCGTATTTAAGAAAGGGAAAAAGGAAGATCCAGGGAAGTACATACCAGTCAGCCTCACTCCAGTCCCTGGAAAAATCGTGGAGCAGTTCCTTAAGGACTACATTTCTAAGCACTTATAGGAGAAAAGGGTGATTAGGAACAGTCAGCATGGATTCACCAGGGGCAAGTCATGCCTGACCAGCCTGATTGTCTTCTATGACAAGGCGATTGGCTCTGTGGATGTGGGGAGACCAGTGGCTGTGATGTGCCTTGATTTTAGCTAGGCTTTTGATATGGTCTCCCACAGCCTTCTCACAGGTGATGTAAGAAGGTATGGGCTGGATAAATGGACTATAAGGTGGATAGAAAATTGGCTGAAGCATCAGGCTCAGAGAGTAGTAATAAATGGTTCGCTGTCTAGTTGGCAGCCAGTATCAAGTAGAGTGCCACAGGGGTCAGTCCTGGGGCCGGTTTTGTTCAATGTCTTCATCAGTAAACAGGAAGATGGCATAGAGTGCACCTTCAGCAAGGTTGTGAATGACATGAAGCTGCGGGGAGTAGTAGATATGCTGGAGGGTAGGGCTAAGATTTAGAGTGACCTAGACAAATTGGAGGATTGGGCCAAAAAGGAATCTCATGAGGTTCAACAAGGACATGTGTTAAGTCCTGCACTTAGGACAGGACAATCCCATGCACTGATACTGGCTAGCTGGCTGGGCAGCAGCTCTGCAGAAGAGGACCTCTGGGTCACAGTGAACAGTAAGCTGAATATGAGCCAGCAGTGTGCTGTTGTTGACAAGAAGGCCAACGGCTGCTTATTTAGTTTAAAGAAGACGAGACTGAGAGGAGACTTAATAGCAGTCTTCAACTATCTGAAGCGGGGTTCAAAAGAGGATGGAGCCAGGCTATTCTCAGTGGTGACAGATGACAGAACAAGGAGCAACAGTCTCAAGTTGCAGCAGGGGAAGCTTAGGTTAGATATTAAGAAGAATTTTCTCACTAGGAGGGTAGTAAAACACTGGAACAGGTTACCCAGAGAGGTTGTGGAAGCTCCATTCTTGGGGGTTTTCAAAACCCAGCTAGACAAAGCTTTGGCTGGCATGATCTAGTTAGGACTGATCCTGCTTTGAGCAGGGGGTTGGCCTAGACAACCTCCTGTGGTCCCTTCCAACCCTCACTTTCTATGATTCTATGATTCTAAGATGGTTAAGTTAATATTTGATCTCTCAATTTTTTAACTCCCCTGCCTATTCTTTGTAGCACAGCATGTAGGGTAGGTCTGTGCCACATCAGGCAATAATAGGAAAAGGCACTATGAAAACACTCCTCTGTCTACCGCCTCCCCCTCCCCCCAACCTACTGCTGTTCCACATTAGCCTCAGGCTAACATCTTGCATTTGATTTTGAGCATGCAAGTTGGGGGAGGCAGAGTACGGCTTCCCCATGCCTCAAAGAACAGGAAAGGGGAGAAAGATCCGATTTTTTTATGGCCCTCTTCCTTACTGCCTGAGCAACTTTGAGCAGACGATTCCTACTACCTACTGCCTGAGCAGCTCTGATTGTCTGTTTCTAGCTGGCCTCCTCAGGCTTGGGACATAACATGACCGTGCTGCCCTTCCACGCATTGCCAGATGGGGCAGGGATTCATCTGTGTCCTAGGTGGAGGAAGTTCCTGGTTTGTTCCCAGTGTGACAAGGGGAATCAGAGTATGGATATGATTGAGAACCACTGTGCTACTGAATTCAGTAGAAAATGATATCCTGGCTACAGAAATCTATAGGCTATATTTTTAATGACAGAAGAGGTCATTCTCTATTAAGTGCCATACATTTTTAAGTCCGTTTGAATTTTTTATAGGACTTTCTGTAGTCCCTAATAAAATCAATAAGACTTTTACATAGAGGAAGGTAGAAAATATTGGCATAATTAAGTGTCAAGGACACTAAGAGGGGCAATTACTCTTTAATCATCTTTACTTAGGTTCACATTGTACTTTTTGGACCCTTTGATGGGGAGGAGTTCATTTGGGAGTGAATTTGAATTATTACATGACATTTCTATATGCAGAATACACATTGTGAGAAGCTTCTAATGACAGATAATGAACCAGGCTGAAAGAGGTAATGCAAACAGTAAACAATGTTATTATAGCAATTTATAAATATCTTTCATTCAACATTAAAAACAGCTGCTCACTGATATCTTTATTGTAGAATGAATGATGAATTTGGAAGTGGTTTGCAACAAAGCAGGTGTCATCTAACAATGCCAGCTCGAAGGCTCTCTGCAGGAAATTCTAGAAAGTGTTGGGGTCAGGGTCTCTTCCTGCTGCGTGTCAGCAGTCTGGAAGGCCGTGGTCCTTCGAACCTTCATTGCACTGTTAAAAAGCATGGTGTGATGAGCATCCTAACATACTTCACGCAATGCTATTAAAATAAATGGGACTTCCAGGGTTGCAAATGAGGGAGCCTTAGGAATACCGTTAAGATTATAGCAGCTTCTTTACAGACAAGAGACCCGAGCAGACG
Source organism: Crocodylus porosus (assembly GCF_001723895.1). Classification (NCBI taxonomy): domain Eukaryota; kingdom Metazoa; phylum Chordata; order Crocodylia; family Crocodylidae; genus Crocodylus; species Crocodylus porosus. The sequence continues at coordinate 64,035,619 of NW_017728907.1, read as the reverse complement.
TTTTACACAGTGCAGAATTTACTATCTTGAGGGAAGGAGGCCAACAGTAGCTTTAAGTCACTTTCTCCCAGAGGTGTAACTAGGGGTGGGTGAGCAAGCTACAAGCCCCAGTGCCAATACAGAAAGGGTGCTAGTATGATAGTTCCCAGGAGACCATGCAGTAGAGGCAACAGCTCACCACCTCCACAGTCCTGCCTACAATGCCAACAAATGCTAACTACGCCTGTGGCTGTTGCCTTCCCGTTTCTGGACAAGCACAGGCAGAATAATGTAGGTAGCCCAGAAAATTGCCCCAAAGTTTGGCAGACTCACCAAGCACTTCTCAGAATGTCAATAATATTACTTGCCCCCTCCCACCACAGCACACCTCCTACTGTGGGGACTTTTTGAGGGTCTCATAGCATATCTTAACTCTCTTAAAGTTTGTGTGAAGGGAATTTTCCACTGAGTGACTGGAGATTTCCCTGGCCCTATAAACTGTCATAGCAGCTTATGGAGGTCCTCCCAGGAGGGAAAATCACCCCCTTAGTTTCTGCTCTTAGTTCTGCCACCGATTTCCCAAGCAGTGTTAAATAAGTGTCATGATCTCCTTGTCGCACTTTCTCATCTGTAAAATGGAGGTGCTTGAACTAACTGTGCTCCACAAATCACCTTGTAGCTCTCCAGCTGAAAATGCCGTTCAAGTGCTCATATTATCATTTCCATGAAAATGCTGTGTGAGCTTAGTTTGTTGTATCTTGTCGGGTTACATTAAATAGCAACATAATTCATCATAATCCCACTTGATGAAAAACAAGTTGAAGATTAAAGAAACACTGTGCATAAGGGGGGAATTGCAGTGCACAGCTAAGAAACATCAGCTCCCAGTGAGCCATAGCTTTGACCCTCTTCACTAGCTACCTAAAAGACATGTGAGTAGTTTAGATGCTGTTGTGGGACATCAAAGATGAAAGTGATGGTATAGGATGTACTTTTTCAGTGTGGCAGTTGTATTCTTTTAATATATCCCCATTTAAGAGGACTCTCCTGTTTAATGAAGGAATTCTGCAGAATAATTATGTCTTTCAGTTATACAGCAGTCTGTCTACAAAGATGAATCAACCACTTTACAAAAGGGAGGGGGAAAGTGAGGCACAGAGTGGTGAAACAATTAATCCCAGGCCACAGAGCTATTGTCTGGCAATAGCTAGAGCTCTAGCCTTCATTCCCCCACCCTGCATGCTTCTTCCCACCCTGGGTGCTTCATCTTTTGCAACTTCCTCACTGTTTCCACAGTAAACCCCTCAAGACAAGTTCAGAAGGAGGAATTGCCCATAACAGCGAGTCCCCCACATTGTTCTGTTGGGAGAGGGTTTGTCTCCTCTGTGTCAGAGGCTCAGGGATTGCCAATAGATTTCAGAATCCCTTGGGCTTTCTCAATTCCTTTTAGATCAGCAATAGGCCACGACCAACCACAGAGAGGTCATGCTGATTCTGTATACTTCATCCTTTCCCTGATCCCTGGCAGTGCAGCACCATCGCAGTGGGAGGAATTATGTGGAGGGGTTATTTCAAGAGCCAGTTGAAACCAGTTTTTGTGTTGGGCAATGTGCAGACACATAATCTGGTTTAAGTGATCAGAAACTGGTTTAAACCTGTAACAGAAGTGAAGTTCAATGCACATAAACCATTTTCAAAATGGCTGGAACTGGTTTAAGATAAACCTGGTTGAATGTAGTATCAGGCTTAACTCATTTAGGTCAAACTGGTTTATGAAACTTCTGTCTCAGACCGCTTCCTCAGTCAAGTTATATCAGAGTCCTCCAGCATCCCAGCATGCTGTGTGGCCCTGAGCTGGACTGTGCTGACTGCTCCACTGGAGTTTGGGGCCAGGGAGGGGGGTTAAACTTCCCTTCCCCTGAGTACAGAGCTGTCCTGCTTACTTAGAGCTGACTACAACTGTGGACTACAAATCCCAGAGGCACCTGGAAGCAGGAAGATGGAATGATGAACAAACCTGCAAGTTCTGCTGCTCTGATTCTGCACTGCAAATCCCAGAGACCTCATGGCAGTAGGAAGAGGAAGTGAACACACAGCCTATGCTGGCTACATGCCAGAGAGCCTTGCTCTAGCACCCTCTGGCTTCTGGCTTGAGCCACTGCAGGCACATGTCTGCATTTCCTGAATCAAAAGTGAATGTCTGTTCATTTGCGTATTGGCTCGATCTTTGCAGCTTAAACTAACCTGCAAAGACTGAATCAATTCAGGCTCAGGATTTTTGACCATCTGTACTTATAGAATCATAGAATATGAGGGATGGAAGGGACCTCAGGAAGTCATCTAGTCCAGCCCAGTGGTCCCTTCAATTTCTGAACAATGAGTTACCTCATGCTTTGATGGGTGACATATATTCACCCATCAGACCTCTTTGTCTATCAACTCAGTTTTCTATTGCACTTTACTTTTAAATGCACTGGGAATTTATTTTACTATTTTCATGTGTCAACTTAAAATGGCTCCACTGTTTTTCTTCATGTCTGAAAAAGAATTTATCTTTAAGTGTTTTTTTCTCTTTAAGGGATATTTGTGGAAGTGGCCTCCACAGTAACAGCGATTTGAATTTGTATACAGTTTCAATACTAATGATCTCCTTCTGTTGCCTGTGGCATTGAGTTTGCTTCCTTTCACCCATGTCTATGCTGTAGTGCTGTGAGCGCCAACAGACAGTCACTGATGGAATGTTCTTGGCAGCTGTGGGACCCAGATGACCAACTTTGGAATATGTTGTGCTTTTGCAGCAGTGACATTTAGGTCTCTGACTTGTTTTTTGGCCAGGGTCTGTTAGCTGTACAGGTACAGAACTGCCTGTTGGTTTGGTACAGGGTCAGTCTGTTCATTTTTGTACCTCTAGACACTTAATTCACCTTGGATTGCAAGATATTTTTTCTCCCTACTATTTGTTTGAGAAAAAGATTATGTACTGTGTTCCCACAAGATTTATATACAACCTCTATCTCTTCTAGGTAAAAAGAAATAGCTTCTCGTGCCCATATTAGGCTGATGTGGAAATTAATCTCTAGAAATACTAACACACACTCTATCACCTCCAGGTATCTACCTCTAACATAGTCAGAAGTGAATCATAAGCTTCTTTGCACAGAATGTACACTGAAATCTCTTTTCTTGCCTTTTTTCTCCCAATTCACATCTCTGTAACAGCACTGTGTCTCATTACTGTGAGGGTAACTTCTTGTTCCTTATTACTCCACTGTCTTTGAGAATTGTTATCTTCTGACTTCTGTGATAATGAAGCTTAAAAATAAAGATTTTAATGGAAGGATTTTGTAGCATTGCCAAAACTAAAAGCACAGCTATATCTAAAATAGGCTCCTAGTGATAAATCATTTTAAGTTTCGTAATTTTGAAGCTACATTTGAAGACTATGCAAACAGTTTCTGAAAAAAAGCTGTTCTTACTGCTTAAAACCCCAAGCAGAAATCTTCAAATATTGTTAAAGCACATTCACATTTTATTACCACAGATGCCTAGGCAGCTGTATAGAAATCCATCAGTAGTTGATGTTTTTGAAGCACTGACAGCCAGTCTGCAGGGAAAATAAAGTAAAAAGGGCTAATCCTGGATTAAAAGGTATGCAGATTACTCTCATTTTAATGATAAATAAAACCAAAGTCAAACAACAACAAGAGCACAATACCTAGCAGAGAATATAAAAGATATTTTGAGGGACTCCAGCAGTTTTGCAGAAGTCCTAAACAGGAGAGAGATGCTGTTGTGAAAGTGGATTTGAGTATCTTACTTCTTGGATGTCCAGAGATCAGGTCACATGCTAAGGCAAAAAGCTAGACCTCAGAGTGGCAAAATGGAAGGATTCACATTTCCAGTAATTACTATTGTTGGCACTTTGCAGTAATTATTGCATGGGTAATAGTTTAGGGTACCTCCTTAGATTCAGTTCCCCTGCCCAAATGGTGGTCATCGTAGTAGCCATATAGGGAAAGGAGTTGGAATTCCAGTTACACAGAACCTCATATATTCTAACTGAGAAAACTTAGATTTATATTCCATAAAACTCTTTTTGGTGCTCTGAGGTTGAAGCTGATTCCTAAGTGATGTGGGAAGAGCCTTCATGTTTCCTGAACCCCAATTCTTGCCTTTTGAAAATGTATACCTGTAAATACATAAAGATGGATGGTGTCATTTTATGATGAAAATAGCAAAAGTTTCTCTCAGTTTTGCATTTTGATTTTCATGTGCATATCTAGCTGGCTGAGGGTTAATCATGTCTACACTTCCACCAGACAAATGATCAGTGCTTAATCCATATATATTTCCAGTAAGGCATCCATTTATTTGTATAAATCTCTTCCCCTCAATGTGCCTCATTTCGACTTCTAATCACCTGGTAGGATACTGAACTAATTCTCTACTCAAGTAAAATAAGCAAAATGTAGTCATATACAAGTGGAGCCATGTTAAGTTAACATGTTATGATAGTAAAATAATTCCCAAGTGCATTTAGAAGTAAACTGCAATAGAAAATTGACTTCATAGACTCATAGATACTTGGGTCAGAAGGGACCTTAGCAGATCATCCAGTCCAACCCCCTGGACAAGAAAGAGTGCTGGGTCAGACGACCCCACCCAGATGCATGTCTAGCCTCCTTTTAAAGACCCCCAAGGTAAGGGAGAGCACTACCTCCTTTGGAAGCCCATTCCAGATTCTGGCAACCCTTACCATAAAGAAGTTCTTCCTGATGTCTAACTTAAATCTGCTCTCCATCAGTTTGTGGCCATTTTTCCTAGTTACTCCAAGGGGTGCCCTGGTAAATAGAGCATCTCTTATATTCCTTGCTGTGTCCCCTGCCCCCTGATGAATTTGTAGGCAGCCACAAAATCACCTCTCAGCCTTCTCTTGTGGAGGCTAAAGAGATCCAGGGCCCTCAATCTCTCCTTGTAGGGTTTTGCCTGCAGGTGGCCCTCCTCTGAACCCTCTCAAGATTGTCCACATCCCTCTTGAAGTACGGTGCCCAAAACTGGATGCGGTACTCCAACTGCAGCCTGACCAATGCTCTGTAAAGGGGAAGTATCACCTCCTTGGACCTGTTTGTCATGCACCCGCTAATGCATGATAAAGTGTGGTTAGCCTTGTTGATCGCATTGTCACATTGACGACTCATGTTTATCTTGGAATCAACAGTGACTCCAAGATCCCTTTCCTCTACTGTGCTGCTGAGAAGGTCATCTCCCAGCCTGGAAGTGTGCTGATGATTCCTTCTTCCTAGGCGCATCACCTTGCATTTCTCCTTACTGAACTGCATCCTATTCTCTTCTGCCCATTTTTCCAACCTATCCAGATCCACCTGGATTCATTCCCTACCCTCTGGTGTGTTAACTTACCCCATAATTTGCTATCATCTGTGAATTTGGACAGAATGCTTTCCATGCCCTCATCCAAGTCACTGATGAAGACATTGAATAGCACCAGTCCAAGGACCGAGCCTTGTGGGACTCCACTGCCCACATCTTTCCAGGTTGATACCGACATCTTTCCAGGTTAATACTTGCTAGATGAAGAGGTTTGATGGATGAATGTATGTCACCCATCAAAGCATGGAGAAGATCATTTTTCAGAAATTATTCAAAGCTTAAAAGTCTGACACAGATCTGCTTCATTCAAGGACCTGTAGCATCAAAAGCGCATTCATTCTTCTGATCATTATTATCTAAAGAAGAAGATCTCAGCACTGATTAGGTTTTCCTGCAGAACTCCAAAGATGGGATCTTGTAAGTTGTACAAGAGTTTCCTTGTTTTGTCCATTTCAGTCCTTCCACTCTCCCACTTCAGCTCACAATCTTTCTCCAACTTCTTTCCATTCCTTGAAATGCAATATTAGACTTATCTGCCCGTGGCTTCCAAAAGGTTCCTTCTTTTCTATAATATGATCTACTCTGTGTACAGAACAGCATACACGAACTTGCTACTTGAGCTGAAGGACTCTTTTGCTCACATCTATCATTTTCTGGTCAAATGAAAATACAGGACCTGGCAGCAGTGGGAGATAGCTGTCAGTGGAATATGTTGGTGTAATCTAATACTCATGGAAGTGAACAGAAAGTTTCTCAGGGACTTCAGCGAAACTCAAGTAGGCTCAAGGAGACAGCTAGCCAAGGAATTTATGGAGTTTCCCATCAGTGGGAGGGAACTGCAACCCAGCAACAACAGGCTTTTCTTCCTCCTAATCACAGTCCCTAGAGACCTTACCAGTGCATGGATGTTAACCAGTCCTCAGGTTAAGCTGCAGCATACATTTTTACCTCTGTACAGAAAACAAAAACGTTACTCTAAACTTTGTGAACTGATTGTATATCACATTTTGATAGGAGTTTTGAACAATTCAGGTTCATCATCAGGTTCTGCAGCAAAAATGACCCATCATCTGATGCTTTTTTCAAGTCACAAAGACTTAGAAAAGCTGGCTGCAAATTTCAGAGTAATTACCACATCAAACAATGCAGACTTTCACTCCTGTGGGAAGGTGATGGCCTACGGACTTACCAAACATTACATCTAGACAACTCTCTTTTGGCTTCATGCTTACACTGCCTTGCATGCATAATTTATTCCATATCACATTGTCTTTACTTTACAATAAAGGGCATGAATTAACCATTAATTTCAACAGCATTGCCTGCTTATGCTAGCTATAAGTTTGGCCTAGTATACTGGTTTCAGATCCACTTGCTTCACATGATAGTATGTGACTGTAACTACATCCTACTACTACTACTTTTTGATGAGCTATGTTCTTTTTTGGGTTCTGAAATCACATATGTGGAAGGGTTAAGGTAAGCTGTATTTGTAGAGAGAGGAGAATCTGGATAAGCCAACATGAAAGTTATTCATAGCTGCTGAGCAGCCCTTTGACTGCAGGTGGATTTGAACCTACTCCTTAATAATCTGCATTTTATAAATTCGTGAGATAAATCTGAAAATCATAGTTAAGACAATACAGGTGCGGGGGATATTGATAAGCAAGCCACTGAAGGAATGTGGTATGTTGAACTGTGGTACATTGAACTGTTGGGGCCAACATATATAATAATCACATAGCTGCAGGGTGATGATCTGCTCAGTGATGAGTGGCAATATTTCATCTGAAGTAGATGTGCTCTGCTCTTGGCTTAAAAAAATGTCAAGGCACTCAGGGAAATAAAATGGTGGAAATGGGCTGATCCTAAAATAAAACCATAATTATCAGCTGGGAATTTACTTTAGGGACCAGAATATGGAGAACTACATGAAGTAAGTTAATCCTGTTCTGAATTTATGGAGACAAAACCTAAAATTACTCAAATATTTACATTTTTTCAGTGGCTTTAATCCATTTTGCCATTTAATTGTATAAAGCCATCTTCTGCAATGAGGAGACCAGTATTTTTAAATAAATTGTGTTTTTAAATTAAAAAAGCTTCCAATACATAAAGAGCTACAGATGGAGTTTTTATATACAGTTGTTTGCTCAGTAGATAGAATATTGAATCCTTCACCCATTAAATGTATCCTCACCACAGATTTGCTGCACCTGCTATTTTACATTTCAGTATATTTCAAACTGAATATTTATGGTCCATTCAAAATGAAATGTAGACTGTCTCTAAAAATGGATTTTAATAGCACAATGATGACACCTACTGGACAGAGTTAACAACATTCAGCACTTTGCACTATCTAAATTATGCAAAACAAAGAACACTTTACCACGTGTGAGGAATAGCAGGCATAAAATGACATATTGCAGATTTATATAAACATCTTAATAGGTTTTTCTTTATTCACTTTCTAAGTAATCAAAAGGTGCTTTGATTTTGTACCAAATATGCACAAAATCCTCCCAACAAACTTGGAAACATGCTCTGATAGCCAACAAGCTCCACAGATCCCTAGGTTATTCAGCTTCCACCACGAGGCTCATTGCAATGGCTCTAGAAAATCTGTGCTGATTCATGCTGCAGCAGCGTACATTGTCTTCAGTCCTGGACCACTGCAGCTCCCAAGGTGGCCAGGTCTGTCACCCAGAACCCCCGCTTCTCATGTATCCAGTTAAGCTGGTTTAGTGACTCCATGCTGCTAATACCTAGCAGCTTTGTCTGCACACAAGGATCTTGCTGCAAATCTCAACTTTTAAAGTTTCCCTTGGTCAATAGCATGTATTTGTACAGATAAATAGTAACAAAATGATCCACAGTGCAGCTCTATGTGGTCTATGGACAGGGACAGCTCAGCAGTTCCTATTTGGAAACTGTCATTTGATAAGGTTTCTAATTAATTCCCTCAGACAGTAGTTGGTATGAACCTCTCCCTGCTGGATTTCCTGAATCACACCACAGATAGCCAGATGTTTCCATGATGAACGGCAGTGAGCAAGGTGAGAGCTGATCGATAAACCATGGATCCTGTGACCAAAATAAAATAAGTAGTTGACTTCCAGTCACTTTTTTCTCTGTACTTACATTTTGTGCAGCTTTTTATCCATGAGTAACCTTCAGAAGACAAAGTGGTGCCTATGACTGCTAGAATCATCAGTGTCTTGGATACCAGAGCCCTTTGTGGCTCCAAAAATGCTCCATGAAAGTTTGTGAGGGTCATTTCTGGTGTCTTATGTTGTCTCCCTCTTCTAAACCTGAGCAGTTCAGGATACAGTAGCAAAAGTGTCTTAGGGCTATAAATCATTAGCATGGCTGCAATCAGCATTCTGGCTTACAGTGTAGGTCCAGTGCACTGAGATTTCATTTCAGGGAGGAATGATTTGAAGACCTGTTTTCCAGATTTTCAAATAGTTAGGAGGAAAAATAGGCACCAGATGCTAGGAATAGAAAAGCAGCTAAAAACGGAAATCAGCAAGAGCATTTAGAGATTTGAGGGAGTTGATCAAGTGGATGACATGGAGCAGATAAGAAAGGAGTAAAACAGCAGATTATAAGGGCCATAGGAATTTAAAGAGGGATTAGTGTGATCTGTGGGTGTAAAGAGAAGTGACATTTTTCAAGCTATCTGGTCTCTGAAAGCACTCTACAGCCATGTCATAACACATGTGCACGGCTGCAGAGTGTTTTTTAAATGGCTGATCATGTGAAAAAGTAATCCTCATTCAATCAGCTAATAAATGAAGTTGCTCTAAATTAAATTGCCTTAGGGAACTTGTATACAGTTCCCTAAGAGGGTTACCTGTCATGCCCCTTGTCTGCCACAGAGAGGAGGCAGAGAGTCTTCTCTTCATGTAGCCAAGGAAGGAGAGGGAGAGCTCAGCCACTGGGGGTAGAGGGGCTCTGGCCAGCACCCCCACCCCCAGGGAGAGGGTTCCCAGTGCCCAATGGCACTGCTCAGGGGGTCTACACCCCCAAGAGAGCCCCCCACATGGGGAAGTCCCTGGCCAGCTGCTGGTGTTGGGTGGGGGAGCAAGCCAGGAGACACTATGTCAGCTTCCAGGGCAGGTTACAGCACCCTCTGCCCCCTGGCCTCAGCCAATGCATGATGGCTCAGGGCCCCCACCACCAAACACCAGATGTCTGTTAACTTCCGACGATGCTCCAACTTATAAAGCACTTAAAGTTACAGCCTTATTGATAACTCCAGTAAGCATCCAGTGTAACATTTTTTTCCTTTCAGTTTTCAAAAAATTCAAGTTTTCTGTTTTTCCATCCCATTTTACCCCAAAACAGTGTTTCTTTGATCACCTTTTCTGCACTACTCCCAACTCATTTCCCATGATGAACATAGGAGCTCCACTCTGGAACTCCACATACAATAGGTAATTAATAATGTTCTCCAATATATGTGCCAGTAACTTTGTGATCTTAGGTGTGCTTGCTGTGAAAGTTAGAGTCGCCGGCTCTCCTGCAGTGACTGGCACAAAACTTCTCCTTCACTAGATCATGTTTCCTAGTACAAAAGCTTTAGTGATCCCTGAGTCCATCTGCTTGTATGCTGCTGTGCACTTTGCTCTCTGTCCACTAAACAAGAGTGCCATAATATGTTGAAAATTACTTTTGTAGTAAAATTCTGCTGCCACTTCCACCTGAGCAACCCTGTTGAAGTTAGTCTGGTATTAAGGGCCAATATTAGGGACATGAATGACGCGTGCCCCCGGCAGCTAAGGGGGCACAGTGGTGGTGGGAGCACGGTGGCAGGAGTGCAGTAGCAGTAAGCATGGAGCTCCCACAGATGCCACTGGCACCACTGTCAGGGTGCACCACCATGCTCGGGGGTGCACATGCACCCCCTACGCATCACCAGTGATTAGGTAGTATTCTTTGGTCTTACTTTAGTAGATTGGTTTTCTTTCTCAGAAGTATCTACATAAACCAAAAGTTAGGCACAGATGCAAATTAGATTCAAAGATATCCAAATATCACAGGTGTTTGCATACATGGTATTGATTTGATTGGACAGACAAAGAGCAAAGTCCAATAACTGAAAGTTAGAACCTAAAGAAAGACTCGCATTTTTAACAGATGGACGATTAACTGATGAAACTGATTACCAAGGTAAAATTCATGTAACTTTTCTATCAATTTTCCACCAAAACTGGATGTGTATCTAACGGATATGCTCTACTTTGCTAGATATCATGCAGCAATCCCTTGTGAAATTCTATGGTCAATAATATTCAAGGGCTTACACTAGATTATCATAGTTGTGTTTTCTAGCTTTAAGAATCTATTAAGTCTATCCCCCTCCTCCCTTTGGGGTGTTTTAGTTCAGGGGATTGAACCATCTTTAATAACATCAAACCTTACTAGAGACAAAATAGAAGTTTCCACAAGCAAAATATGAACCACAGAAAAATACATTCTTAACAGCTAAAAAGGAAAAGCAAAAAGGAAAAAAATCCTGTTTATGCCTGAGCAAAGATCAAAGGGCAAACTGCAGGACATTAAACTCCCCGTTGTAGCTGATGTACACTCCTATTATATAGCTCAGAGTGATTTCTATGACTTCATTCAGCAGCTGTGAGGAGAAAGAAGCCGTTACCAGTGTTGTTAATCAGGGCTTAAATGGACAGGTTCAAGCACTACATGCTTTGTTTTATAAAAGATTCATTGGGGATGCACTAACAATTTATATTACATTCTTCCAGGAAGGCTACAGATTTCAGCTATCGTAAGATGGTATCGTGTGATGTACACAAGATCAGCATCACACTCCTTAGCACCATGCAAGAAGGTGGATCTTGGGATAGTCTGATGAATGGTTAGCACCAAACGGAATACAGGGCATTTGTAGGGGGTTTCAGTTGAAGTGTTTTTTTAAAAACACCACTTCAGTTTAGGGTGAAGTAAACCCCCGTGTTGTGTACACCCATGACCTTACCTGTCCTTACCTGCCCCCTCCCCCAAACAGCACCCACCCACAGGCACCTGGCTCAGGTGGTCCCGGGGGGCACGGCAGCTGTGGAGGGAAGCAACAGACCCCCGCACAGCACAGACAGGCAGGCAGGCTCCAAGGAAGAAAAGGAAAAAAAAAATCAGGCTCGCCATTTTTTTTTTCCTTCAGTGCAGCCTGCCTTCCTGGGCTGCTGCCAGGCTGCCATTCTGGGGCTGTCGGCACAGCTCCTGAGACTCACGGAGCCCGGTGATTCCCTCCATGGCTGTAAAGTAGCAAACTAAAACTCCTTGGAGGTAAAGGAATTTGCTGTGCCCCAGAGTCACTTATACTGCCAAATTTGCTACAGCGGCTGGAATTAATGCTCAATACGCTGCCGAATTTGCAAACTCATGCAAACAGCAGCACCATTAAAGCGGTGCAAAAAGACATTTAACCCGCTTTAATGTGTCGTCTACAAATGCCCATAGCTTTCTACTACCTTTATTGAAAAGAGGAAATAGTGCTCTGTTTTCTTTAACTAGCCAAAAAGCAATATTTCAAAAACTTTAATTTGCATAGACCATCTATCCATAGGGATTCATTTTAGATGCACATGAACTTGGGAACTGAAAAAGTTCACAGAAAGGAATGTGACAAAGATCTCATTTCTAATCTGGGGAATATGGAGCAGTATCTTACTTCACTTTACGCACCGAAATGCCCAGCCACGTAACTGCTATTCTTGGCACTTACGCCTGAAGTCCCAAAACTTGTTCCTTCCAATATATTGTTTTTAAATAAAAAATAAATCTTAACTGAAGCTATTTAGTTGTTGTTTCTAGGGAAGCAATGTCACAGAATTACCTTGGGATTGGCAGACTGCTAATTGAAGTCCCTATGGATAGATAAGATGTCTCACCTGTGAACAGGGACAGGTGTGTGAGCACATCTGTGCACTGCTATTGATTATACATTATAATAAAAAGGTTGCAAGCAGTTTTGACTTCTTCATTCAGAGCATATGTGTAATCTTAAGTTTAGAATTTTATTTAAAAACTTTCTGAGTTATGAATCATTTATAGCTAAAGGATGACTCATGCATGTTGACAGAATGACCCATGGTTAGCTTATTTGTCTGCAACAAATAAAATGCTTCTAATGAATCAAGACAGGTTATTCAGAAGATGCTGACAAAGTGGGATTGGGTGGGTTTTTTTTAGGGTTCACAATAAAAAAAAATCATATACTTTGTCAGGATTTCATTGGGATTTTTTTATTTTTTGAGTAATGAATGAAGTTGTTTTAACATAGTGTTAATGCAGTGAGTGCTGGGCAAAGGAATCCAATTGAAAGACTGTCACAAGACTCTTTTGTTTCACTGACAAGAGTTGTCATGTTCTAGTGACACCTGACGTGCAGAGCACAAACTGATAAATAGCTTAAAGATGAAATTGTCAGTCACCATTACCTTGCACAAGCAATTATCTGTTTTGGTGGCCTGTGGTGCCTGGCCAAAGGATTCAGGCTCCTATCCACAGGAACATGGAGAGAGAGGTGGCACCCTGTGGATATGATATACTTAGCCTCAGGTAGTGAGGGAGTAACTTAGCAGCCCAGTGCAGAAGAACTATTTAAAGGTTGGTTGGTAATGATGATCCTAGAAACAGATGGATTTTTTGCACTCACAGCAGGAGAAATGCTAGGTAAGGCTGTGTGCATGCTGGTTAAAAATATATAGTAAAGGAAATAAGGTAATTCATAAAGTAACTGGGCAGTTAAATGTTGAAAAAATGTTTTTAAATACACATACATTTTAGAAATGAGTGCAAACTTTAAGTTGAAGTCTTAGGAAATCATTTAAGTTGAAAGAACACCAGTTCTAAATTATTTAGGATTAAAATGATTGATGCTAACCCAGTTTGCTAGGGCCCTTTAAAAAGTTGCATATACAAGGCACTCTCCCTTCTGTACTCCCCCAATACTTCCCTGCCATCAAAGAAAACTGATTTCAGGCTACATTTGTTTCAAACTGCTACACCACTACAAGCTGGCGCAATGAAGTGACTGAATAATACAACTGTTTGAAGTTTTCTTGTTTCTGGCTACCTGGATGGAAATGTAGGAGCGGCTTTAGCATAAGCAGAGCCTTGTGAAGTAGCTGCACAATGTGGACAAAGCTGCCCTAACGAATAGGGACCTACTGAATTCATGGTGGAAGTAGAGTGTGCGGCAGCTCCTTTACTCTTATGTGTTCCCCCACGTGCACCTTACCTCTTGCCCACCCCCCAGCTGCTAATTAGCAGAGGACCCCCGTCTCTTCCTCCTGATCAGCAGGGAAGCTAAAGCCACAGCTTTAAACATAGCACCATTTTTGCCTCCCTGCCAGTCAGCAGCAAACAGCAGAGCCATCAGCAAATCAGTGGCAGGAGGAAAAAACCATGCCGTATCTCAAACCTCAGTTTTCACCTCCCTGCTGATCAGGAGCAAGCTGCACGTGGGGCCCCTCCACCACTCAGCAGTGGGGGGAGGGGGACCTGCAAGATTAAAGGAGCTACAGTGCACCCCATTTGTGCCATGAATTCAGTAGGTCCCTAATCATGAAATAATACACATTTAAAGACAAAGCTGACATCCATTTCCATAGCCTGTAAATCAGGTGGGTCATTATTTTGGCTGGAGGAATTATTTTTCCTTTAGGAATTTTGGTGAGCTTTTGCAGGCTGGGGTTGTGGGGTGCTGACTCAGCCCAGCACAGTGCATGGGGTGCTGATCTGACCTGGCACAATATGGGGGTACGGACCCAGCCTAGGGTGTGTGGGGGGTGTAGAATTGATCTCATTAGGCCCGGGCCGGTCAGCTCTGCACCCACCACCAGGGGTGCCACACCCATCATAGGGTGCTGGGCAGATGGGATAGGGTTGTGGGGGGTGGCATCCAGGAGTGGGATGGGTTGAGGCCAGGGCTAGGATGGTGGAGCACTGACAACACGGGATCTGGACCAGAGCAGAGCTGTGATCCCTGTAATTTGTGGAGCAGATTGTGGCTCTGCCCTGGTCCCATACTCCAACTAGACATCAGT
>NW_017728907.1:63994983-64021075 GCF_001723895.1 Crocodylus porosus | reverse complement strand
GGGTGGGGGCTGGGCTGGGGCCAGGATTGCAGGGCAGTGACAGCATGGAGCCAGGGCCAGGGCAGACCTGCCCCACTCTCCAGCTCTGACCCTAGCCAATCTGAGGGAGAAAGGACTCCAGGAGAACTGACTGTACTTTAAAGAACCTTATTGAGGGTGCAGGAATGAATCATCCCAGTGTGCAAAAAGACTAGCAAGTATGACAGAAGACCAGCTTGGCTTAGTATGGAAATCTTCAGTGAATTAAAACGCAAAAAGGAAGCTTACAAGAATTGGAAACATGGACAAACAACTAGGAAGGAGTATAAGAGAATTGCTCGGACATGCAGGGATGAAATCAGGAAGGCCAAAACACAACTGGAGTTGCAGCTAGAAAGGGATGTGAAGGGTAAAAAGAAGGGTTTCTATAAGTATGTCAGCAACAAAAGGAAGGTCAGGGAAAGTGTGGGTCCCTTACTGAATGGGGGAGGCAAACAAGTGACAGATGATGCAGAAAAGGCTGAAGTACTCAACGCCTTTTTACCTCAGTCTTCACAGGCAAGATCAGCTCCCAGACTACTGAACCTGGCAGCACAGTTTAGTGAGGAGGTGAGTATCTGACAGTAGTGAAAGAACAGGTTAGGGACTGTTTAGAAAAGCTGGATATGTCCACAGGGCCAGACAGGATGAACCCAAGGGTGCTGAGGGAGTTACCTGATGTGATTTCAGAGCCATTGACCATTATCTTTGAAAACTCAAGGCGATTGGGAGAGGTTCTGAAAGATTGGAAAAAGGCAAATATAGTGCCCATCTTTAAGAAAGAAAGAAGGAGGATCTGGGGAGCTATTGACTGGTCAGTCCCACCTCAGTCCCAGGAACAATCATGGAGCACGTCCTCAAGGAAACCATTTCTAAGTACTTGGAGGAGAAGGTGATTAGGAACAGTCAGCATGGATTCACCAGGGGCAAGTCATGCCTGACCAACTGGACTGACTTTTATAATGAGATGATTGGCTGTATGGATGCAGGAAGAGCAGTGGACACGATATACCTTGACTTTAGCAAGGCTTTTGATACAATCTCCCATAACGTTCTTGCAAGCAAATTAAGGAAGTATGGATTGGATGAATGACCTGTAAGGTAGATAGAAAAGTGGGTGGGTTGTCAGGTTCATGGGGTAGTAATCAATGGCTTGATGCCTCTGGCCCCACACTGCCAGCACCCTGCAATCCCAGCCCCAGCCCTGGCCCCCTATTACAGAAAGAATGTGGACAAATTGGAGAGAGTACAGCGGAGGGCAACAAAAATGTTTATGGGGCTGGAGCACATGACTTGTGAGGAATTGCTGAGGTAACTGGACTTATTTAGTCTTCAGAAGAAAAGACTGAGATTTAATGGCACAGCTTTACGAGCACTCGTGGTGCTCTGGTGAGGTGCCTGATGACTGGAAAAGGTCCAATGTGGTCCCCATTTTCAAAAAAGGGAGGAAAGAGGACCCAGAAAAATATAGGCCCATTAGTCTTACCTGGGTCCTGGGGAAGGTCTTTGAGAAAATTATCCAGAAGCACATCTGTGAGGGGCCAGCAGGGGAGTTTCTGGGTAGGGGCAACCAACACGGGTTCATTAGAGGCAGGTCCTGTGAGACCAAACTGGTGGCCTTCTACGACCAGGTCACAAAAGCCTTGGACGCAGGTGTTGTGGTGGATGTAGTCTTCCTGGACTTTAGGAAGGCCTTCGACACTGTCTCTCACCCCATCCTCATTAAAAAATTAGGTGTGTGTGGTGTCGATGCCTACATAGTCAGAAGGGTCACAAATTGGCTGGAGGGCTTCACCCAGAGAGTGGTGGTGGATGGGTGATTGACCTGGAGAGATGTGGGCAGTAGGGTTCCCTAGGGCTCGGTCCTTGGGCCCACACTGTTCAATACCTTCATCAGCGATTTAGACGAGGTGGTGAAAAGCACCTTGTTCAAGTTTGCAGATGACACTAAGATGTGGGGAGAAGTGAGCACGCTAGAAGAGAGGGATAGACTACAACTAGATCTCGACAGGTTACAGAAGTGGACAGATGAGAATAGGATGGGTTTCAACACAGACAAATGCAAGGTGTTGCACCTGGGGAGGAAGAACCAGAAGAATACCTACAGGCTAGGGAACTCCCTTCTCATTAGCACAGAGGCAGAGAAGGGTCTTGGAGTCATTACTGATTCCAAGGAGCCGCCAATGTGGGGAAGCGGTCAGGAAGGCTAACCACACATTGTCATGTATCCATAGATGTATCGTGAGCAAGTCCAAGGAGGTGATCCTCCCCCTCTATGTGACACTGGTCAAGCCACAGTTGGAGTACTGCACAGTTGGAGTACTGGAGTTCTGGGTGCTGCACTTCAGGAGGGATGTGGACAGCATCAAGAGGGTCCAGAGGAGGGCCACTTGCATGATTAGGGGGCAGCAGGGCAGGCCCTACGAGGAGAGGCTATGTGACCTGAACCTGTTCAGCCTCCACAAAAGAAGGCTGAGCGGGGATCTGGTGGCCGCCTATAAACTTGCCAGGGGGGACCAGCAGGTAATGGGAGAGTCCCTGTTCCCCCAAGCACTACCGGTGGTAACAAGGAACAACAGCCTTAAGTTGACTGAGAGTAGATTCAGGCTAGGCACTACTTCACTGTCAGGGCGGCTAGAAGCTGGAACCAACTTCCAAGGGGTCTTCAAAAGGAGGCTAGACAGCCACCTAGCTGGGGTCATTTGACCCCAGCATCCTTTCCTGCCTGTGGCAGGGGGTCGGATTAAATGATCTGCTTAGGTCCCTTCCAACCCTACCAACTATGAAACTAATGACAGCTTTCAACTACCTAAAGGGGCGTTACAAAGAGGATGGAGCTGAACTGTTCTCAGTGGTGGCAGATGACACAACAAGGAACAATGGTCCCAAGCTGCAGGAAGGGAAGTTTAGGTTAGATATTAGAAAAAAAAATTTTCACTAGGATGGTGATAAAGCACCAAAACAGGTTACCCAGAGAGGTGGCAGAATCTCCATCCTTGGAGGTTTTTAAGATCCAGATAGACCAAGCCTTGGCTGGGATGATGTAGGTGGGGATGGTCCTGCTTTGAGCAGGGGGTTGGACTAGATGGTCCCTTCCAACCGTAATTTTCTATGATTCTATGATTCTTTCTTTCAGAGACTGGTAGAGATAGGGACATAGATGAAATACACTAACAAAGAAGTGATGCTAGTAGGAATAGGGAAGCACTCCAAAGAACTGGCCATTGATTCATGTTTCCATGTCAAGGGAATATGTTCATTCAGCTATCATCAAAGTAATTCATCTTCTCAGGATCCTATTACACCACCACAGCTCCTGGACTTCCCGGCCAGGTGCAGACATCACGCTGTTTCTGGTTTAGGTACTTGATAACTTGTCTATACCCATAACAGAACAGAAATTTGGGGCACATGAACTACTTTAAAAATGGTGAATCTTGGTCTAAGATAGACCTGGATCGATGTAGTATCAGACTTACTTGATCTGGGTTAGACTGCTCTATCAAACTTCAGTAGCAGATCTCCACCTGGTTCACGTTAGATTGCAGTCCCCAGCAGACTAGGTGCCTCTGAGACCCCCTCACGGGGAAGCTAGCTCACCTTGGCCTTGCTCAGCTGCTCCGAGCTTTCAGCTGCAGGTGGCGGGAGACAAGGGGAAGGGAGGTAGCATGTGTAGCTTAGGAATTTTCTATATATAATGTCCCTAGGCAGGGGATGGACATGCTTCTCACTCAGAGATCCAGGGAATGGTAAGTCCCTAGCAGCAGGCGCCTGGCATGATTCCTGCAATCCTGTTGGGCCATTCACTGGATATCTGGACTGGGAGGTTCCAGCTGCCATAGTCTCCCAGCCTTAGGGCTGTGTGAAACTCCTGGGGCTGGGAGACCACAATAGCTGCAATCTCCTGCCTTGGGGGTTTCATGCATGCCCGAGGCTGGGAGTTTGCAGAAGCTGTGTCTCCCAGCTAAGGGGACTCTCAGCCCCAGTAGCTGCCAGCTCTCTGTCCCAGCAGTACCCTGCAGCTGCCAGGACCCAGAGTCCCACAGCTGTGGGCACTGGGATCCAGCAGTATGTCTCCCAGTGCCAGGACCCAGCTGGGTCCCAGCAGCTGCAGGCATGGATGAAATTTCTCAGCCCCAGGGTACGTGAAACACCAGGGGATGGGAGATCACAGCTACTAATCTCCTGGCCCCAGGGGTTTCATGCACCCCTGAAGCTGGGAAACCATGGTAGCTATGGTAGCAAATGGTCTAGCACAATTTCAGGAATCGCGCTGTGTGCCCCTTCCCCTGCTCCACCCCTGCCACTGGCACCAGTCAGGTTGCCAGGTATTGCCATTGCAACCCAATCTGGAAGCCTAGTGCTGGGCAGGCGAGGGTTTATGCTGACAGTAGGGAGTTGGGGGCACATGCCTGACAGCCGATCAGGGATGATCCCTGCTCACCTTCAATCAGCTGCCCTTGGGAATCTCCAGCATGCTGGGAGGCAAGCAGGAGCGCCCCCCACCCCTTCTGGCCTTGGCCGGTGCAGACATATGCATGCCCCCCCACTGAAAAGTGAATGTGAGTTCCATTTGCTCCTGATGCAATCTACATAGCTTAGAGAAACCCATGTAGACTGGATCGATTCTGCCACAGGCTTTTTGAATGTCTGTGGTGAGGAAAACCATCATTCATTTCCAGACTCAGATGACCGTGACCAGCTCTCTCAGATGCCAACTTTCTTCCAAGTCTTGATAGCTACAGTGTATGTTCTGCCTAAATCTAACCTTGAAGCTGAGAGGCTTCACTTCCCAAGAGACCGTCAAATGGTTTCACTCCTATGGCTGGTTTATCACCCCAAGCATCAGTATTTCACCTTGAATTCAGGGATTGACCAAGGTTCCAAGGAAAACACTAAATATCACCTGGCTTCTTGTTGGACTTCATGTTCTGCTGGTGTGGACTATAGCCCAGATCCATTCAAAAGTGGTCTAGGTGCATAAGAAAAAATAATAAGCTTCAGAGAACTTTTGGAAAAACAAGCCATTTGGGTGGAATATGGAAAGCTGCAGTCTTGGGCACTGCAAGAGCAAGGGGTTGAGCTCGCTGATCTCTCTCATTGACATCAGTGACAGGCAGGTGAACTCATCACCTTCCAAGAGTCAGCGCTGGGTCTGCCTCTTGTTACACTGTGTGTACGGAGTGCAAACTGCACAGAGGTTTTACTTTATTTGAACTCTTCAGGCTTTTTGTTTAATTACAATTTAATGAAAAACCAACAAAGTTTACTCAAGAGTTTTCTTCTTCAACAAAATAGTGATGAGAAAATGAACAAGAGGAATTCTTTTCCTTTGTGGCTATACATTTCTTCATAAATAAGACACCTGTCAAAATGAGTTTCTGTGTGTGTGATGGTAGAATAATTGAGTGTAATGAAAGAAGAACCACATTTTCACTGAGATGCATAAATTACAGCAGTGGTTGACTGCAAAAGGGAAGCACAAATTTGCTTACATTTAGGCTGGTAGGCAGCATAAAGGTTATAATCAACCTCCTTGGTACTCAGCATACCTGCCTTGGGCTCTGAGAAATGGCAGTGCAAGCCTTACTGTGTAGGACTGTGCAAATAACTGATTTTTTCGGTTTAGCTTCTGAACATCAATTATTATTATTATTTTCTCCCCGGAACAAAAATAAATAAAAGAAAAATCATTTTGGGGGGCAAATAAAATGTTGCATGTCCACTGTGGACATTTTTAACAAAAGCAAAGTGGGAAGGGAAAATGAGTGACATTTAGGGTACCATTCCCAAGCTGAATACTTAACGGCCCAAATGCTAGCATGCTCTTTTTACAAGTGCTTAGCACTTGCAACTACGATATGAGAGACTAGGCTTTATAATTCTTTGCCTGTGGGACTTAACCTGCAACTCCAAAGGCAGTGCCATAACTACCATGCTACATGGCATCTGGAGTGGATTATTCTCAGTGTCTTTTGTGGTGTTGCTTGCTTTAGCGCTCATTGATACTAGGATGGCAACCTAGAGGGTCTCACCTAAGTGGTTGTCCTGAGCTCCAGGTGTAGAGTCATTCTTTCTCTCTCTCCTTCTTTCTTTCCCTCTATCTCTCTGGTCAAATAAGTGCTTAACTATTTTGAACAAAGTGGAACAGCATCAACAGGAGAGACTGGGACACCTGCTTTGAAGTCAGCTATAACCTGATAATAAGAACGTTCTCCAGGGAGATGGAGAGTTGAGTTACTTCATACAGAGGAAAGATTTAGCCCTGGATCTGCCACATCCTCAGCGAGTGCATATATCTTTTTAATATTGTGGAAAAAATGAAAGGTAACTCTTTCCCACTGGGTTTGTGACTCTAACCCTGAAAAAACTATTTCAGGCCAACTGCTAAAGAAAAATCACTCTACTCCCTGAGTGGGCAATAAAACATGGTTGGACATGATTTCCCCACATGACTTGCTTTCTCCTCATTGACTGTCATCTCCACTGCCTTGCCTTGAGGGCAGGTCTGTGCAGTGAGATACTGCACCTCAGAGGGAAAGTAAGTTAATTGTAAAAACAGCAGGCTGTATTTACTAAGCTGTTTTCCATGGTGGGAATAAAAGAGGTGTGTCAAAAAGACAAGTGACTCTATGGAGGGTTGAAAACTAACCATTCTTGTTCAGAGCTCCATTATTATTCTTGGCTTATGTACCCAGACACTGATAACATAGGAAAAAGAACCCATTCATCTGTTTTCATCTGCACCAAGATTTTGGCAAATGACTCCTGTGTGCGGTATTGGACCTGCCCTTTGAAATGTAAAAAGACCTATTTCTGGCTTCACAGTGTTTTGCATGAGTAGAACTCAACTATTTCTCTAAAGTTACTCCTGATTTATGCTGGTGTGAGTAAGACGAGAATCAGGCTCAGGGTTACACTTCATCTAAATGTGTGGCCATCTAAATAAGACTATATAAGATAGATAAAGAAAGTTTTAGGGCTCTGTTCCCTTTGCAATTTTTGTATTTCTTTTTAAAGTATAATGTACATGTTTTGTCTTGCTGAGATGGGGGTGAATGTGTTGTCCTCATTTATTTTTTCTAGACACAAAGTGTATACATATGTAAGCAGACATAACAGGGAAAAAGGAGCAATCATTCACATAGAGAAGGGTTAACTATTTCAATAAATAAATTGCATATTGCAACAACCCTCCTGTTCTGGGATTAATGCCTTGTGATACATCCATGAAATACCATTGTTTTCAGTGACTTGATAAGAGACAGACCTTGTGTGAGGAAGCAAAAGTACCCATAAAAGCTTGTATGCTGCTCAAATCTTCCTGGTAATATCAAAGTAGGATGCACATTCCATACAGCTAAATATGTGAGCTTCCATGGGATCTAGGATTATATCTACATTGATATTTAGAGTCAATCCTGACTCTGTAAGTCAGTCAGCCTGCGTTATGTGATCTGCTCTCCCCCATCTCCGTTATAACTTGTAGCCTGTACTAAAGCCATATTCACTTAGCATCCTGAATCCTGAGCATGGCGTTTGATGCATCTGAGATTCCCTTTGTGATGAGAAGCAGAGAGAATCAGTCCATAGACTGATTTCTTTCCTCAGCAGCCTTCAGGGCTGGAAATTATTGTGATCCACTGCAGTGCATTCTTGTGGGGCAGAACAAATTGCTGCTGCCCAGCCTGCCACTCAGTTCAGCACAGATGTAAGAGTGAAGCAACCGAGGATTTGATGTGGCAGCTTTCCATGCCAAGTATTTGTGTCTCTGGACAGCCAAGCAGAGAGATGCTGGAAGTCTTCTCAGATTTAAGGCAAGAATCTTGGTGCATATTAAGGCATTCCTCAAGGTGTCCAGTGAGGCTTGAAGTAACAGAGTCAGAGGTTATGGAAGCAAAAGCACAAATAGCAGGACTGGCCAACCAGATACAACCTAGCCTTAGCTGTGCAAAACTAGACTCAAATGCTGGCATCAAATTCTGTAGCAAATAACTAGCAGTGGCTGCAAGAACTTCCACTAGATGAGCAGGCCTTCCTGTACCAGCACAACAGTTGTGAAGCTAGAAGTGAATCTTTCTACATAGATGGAACCTATGCATAGCTGCACACAGTAACTGATTCACACAGCTGGAAAGCACCCAATCTAGGTCCTGCTTTAGGAAAGCCAAGGAACTTAAAAAATCCCACATGGTTTATATTGCTGGCCCACAGAATTTTAATAGGCTCAGAATTCTTCTAAGACTGGGAATTGCCTTCCTAATCATTTTGTGAGCCACTTGCCACACACTGTCAATGTGCATAATGACCCCATTAGAGTGGCTGGATGGATAAAACTCTTCTTAGCCAACCTGTGCATTAAAAGCATTTTCCCCTTAAATCATGTCATTTGGCCCCTGAATACTTTTGGGCAGTTGGGCAAGCAGGTAAAGCTTTTGATTGTGTGTCTGAGCCAGTGGTCCCAGATGACTTATCAATTGCGCTGGATTAGTGAATCTTCTCATTAGGCATGTCTGTACTACAGTCAGGCACATCCAGGCTGGGATAGCTCACAGTCACAATTCATGTCAACCTGCTTCCACGGGTATTCTCCAAACCTAGAAGTGTACCAGTCAGGCTGTTCTAGGATCATCTCAATCATGTCAAAAACTGATGTCTTAAAAGCAACTGCAAAGGCATGTCCCTAGGCAGCCTCACCAGGATTCTTGCAGGTTTGGAGCATACATTTGGGAGTGAGCGCTTGGGGATGTATCAGCCTAAAGTACTGCCACTATGGTATAGACACACTCATTACACACCTTTGTGTGGTAGGTACACAGCCATTTAGCCTCTGCTGGACTTCCGTGGTCAGTTTAAATTCTTTGAGTGCAGCTTACTGTAACCTACTTGGCCCTCGATGAATTTTGTAGGTTTTAGTAGGCGAGTTAAAATTTTAATTGTGCATTTTTGCTAGCTACTTTGGGCTAATGGAGCATCGATTCATGTGTTCTGTTTCCTCTTTTATAGTACTTGCAATAAAATCTTTTTGGAAAGCCACAGTTTCCCCTTTCATTAGAATCAGGCAGTAAACACACAGAGTTAATGGTTCAACAGGCAGATAACTTTATTGAATGCAAAGCATGAATAACCAAAGGGTGCAGCTGAAGCAGCCTACTGCAAACAATAAATATTGCCAGAAAGAGAAATTACTTAACTAAAATAAAACGAAAAAGCAAGCAAAAACCTAAACCTGACCAAACCAAATCAAGGATAAAATACAGCATGACACATCAAAACTTAGTAGTGTCAAGTACCCAATACCTAAACCAAAAAAAAAAATCAGATAAATAATAAAAGCATGCAACGATCAAAAGTGCACAGGAACAATTGAATAAAAGATTACTGAACTATATACAAAATACAACTCTCAACCCCTCCCTGCTTTAACTATACGTACAAAGTACAACACAACATCAGGCCACATGTGAAGGTAAAAGGACAGGATATAGGCAGCATGAGTTGTAATTACATCTACTGCCTGCATTCCCCATACCTTGCTTGTTTGGTTGGTTGGTTTGGTTTGGTTTGGTTCCTGTCTTGCTTCTCCTGGCTTGTATGTAAGAGAGATAGAGTGAAAGGGGAGGACTTGTTCTACCCATTGGATTTCCATGACCTTCAGCTCCAGTAGTTCACCATACCATGCAGATTATACAACCTGTTTTACTGGTGAGCTGCTATAGTGCAGTGAGGGACACATATGGAAGATTATGTTCCTGCACAGACACCAAGACTAATGCTTGAATGAGTTTTGGGTCTATCCTCTAACCATCCACACTAGTGAGCCCAAGACTATACAAGCAAGCACTCATGTCACTAAAAACAACAGCCGTGGGATGTTCCAAACCATCTCCTTTTCTGTGGCCTTCACCTCCTAGAACTGGCATTTTCCCATATTCCCATATTTCAAGCCCTCCTGATTCACCTTCTCTACCGCTTTCCAAGAAATCTCTTCTGCCCTCCCTTCCTCCCTCCCCTCAAAAAAATAATAAAAATGGCAGGATACACTTACTAAACTGAGGTGCCAGGGCATCCTGCACCATGAAACTGTCCACAGTCAGGCTAGTAAAGTAGTCTTCCGAGAACTCCCCCAAGATATCAGCAGGCATGGGATCCTGAAGGATCTGCTCTGTGGGTTTAGACACCATACTGGTGGTCACTTTGTCAGACACCTCAGAGATGGTATCCTTTACCGGGTTGACTATCACTGCAATAGGCTGTACTTGGATGTTGAAGTGGTTGATATGAACACTGCACTGAATCCAGACCACCAGATATCTGACTGCTAGTTTTTCATGCTATAGCTGAAATCATGAATCTTGACGTACCCTTTTCAGATGTTCATCAGGATGCAGTTGTATCCTTCCGACCATCTAATAGCAAGTTGGAAAACAATGTTTATTCTGACAGTTGCTATAAGCTCTCTGAAATGCCCCTGGGTGGGCCTTAAGGAAACTGAAAGGTTCAGTTGTGAACAGAGGATTAACAATGCAAGACAGATTCTTACCAGTAAACAGAGAAGAGCACAGAAGGGCCAGGTTACAGAAACAAGGAACTGTGGTATTGCTGCTGGGGATTTCCTGGGTCTCAGCCCTGCAGGTTATGGTTATATTCCAAGCACACTGAACAAAGGGGCAAGTGGTGGCAATGTCACCCAGTTCAACAGAACGTCCATGTTTGGGTTGGGTTGTCACTGGGGGCTGAATGTAGATGTCAGGAGGTATAGGGCAATCTCAAGGTTAACGCTAGCTATCTGTGGACCTACATTCAGCACCCAGATACAGTAGTGATAAACATACCTAGGGGGAAAAATACAAATATACCATTATATAACACATCCTGGCATTGATTTCATTGCATTGATTTCAACAGCACGCTAGCTGGTGATGGTACTGTCTTGCACACCAAATGCACTGGAAGGCTAACATGAAAAAAAGCAATTGTTTCTCATTTCCCAGAACCATTTAAAGTGGTAACTATTTTCCAACCTGGCATTCTAAAACCAGTTATAAAATGCCATTTGTTTTTCTAAATTGGCTACACTTGAACATTAAATGCTTTTCATATGGCAAATATATTCCTGAGGTAACTCTTCCATGATTTTACTTAGCTGGTAAAGAACCTTTCTTTTTTTGCACAGATCCCTGGCATGAGAATCTGTTTGAAAATTACTGTTTGAAAAACAAAAATACTGGCACATTAAAAAAAATATTGCAGCTCTTCAGCACATCATCTTTCAGAGATTTAAAGTATCTGTCTTCTGCTTTTCCTATTGGGAGCCTTATTATTCTTTCAGTGACATGAGAGCACAGAACAGCTACTTCCATACAACCTATCAGGCCTTATGCTCCCCTGAAATCTCAGACATGTCATCATTATAACTACTGCCACCTGCTCACCTAAACTGTCAGGTTTGAATACTAGAAAGCCCTTTTGTCTTTTCTGGAGACACTGAGATACCAAGAGGAAGGAGGACTAAGTATCCCCATATAATGATTTGCAGAGTTCATGGTGCATCTGCAACTTGCTAAAAAAGGAACAAATGACAAGGCTTTGTTTTTTTTCTGACAGAATTCTCTTCCCCTGAGAAGAATCCTTCAGTCCATCCCTGCGAGGTGTAAGGGTCAGGAAAAAAAGAAGAGGGACAAAGGAAATAAAGTAGAAGAGAAGGAACCAAGCCATAAGTAGCTATAGAAAAGCTTGATGGGACTGGTGTAAATGAAACACATAATAAAGACAATCACTTTTAAATAGTATGTGTAATTAAAAAATGGAGAGGAGGGATGGCAACGTAAATGTTTGGTCCCTGGACCAAAGCTTCTTAATTGCTCTAACTAAATACATGTAAATGATACGTGTTGACAAAGTTACTGAAAATCCACAACGTTTTGCATATGATGTATACACATACAAAAATGTGTTGCTGAAAAATTTGCCAGGTTCTGGGAAAGTTTTACTTGCAGATAGGCTACTGAGAGGTGAAAAATAAGCCCATTAGAAGCAAAATGGCAGAATAGCTAAATGGCCAGATTCACAGAAGTTTAAGGCTGGAAGGGACCTTGTGAGATCATCAGGTCCAGCCCCCTTGCTCCAGGGCAGGAAAGAAAAGCAAATACTGTATGTTTATACCAAATGTGCTGCCATGTGTCATGTCATTTCAAAGGGCAGAGGGAAATAAGGTTAGATTTGCTTCTGGGCAGGTAATCTGATGGGAACAAGCAGATCTAGATGACCTGCTAAAACTGGCAGAGTTTCAATCTTGTTAGAAGGGCATTTGTTGCTAGTTCTCTTTTTTTATTCATTTTTGGATACAGACTGAGTCCACTGCTTTAAGATGCTAAGTATTACTTAGGATCAGGCCCAATTGACCCCAGCTCCCAAAGCCACACTTTACTGTACCTAGTATTGCTTATTCGGTAGGTCGGGTTTTCACCGCTGTAGGTCCGAAGCCAGTGGATACAATGCAGGGTTATGCTTTATCTAACTGGCAGAGGTGATGGTTTGTCAAAACTGTTCCTTATATTAAAAAAACACCTTTTAAAATTATAACAACTTTAATGTACAGAGAAATTATTTTAAAGCATAAAAAAATCTGTTTCCCTGAATCTTGTCAAGTAGCAAGTTCATCTAATTAGTCAATCTTTTTAATTAAATAAACCTGATGCAATTAAGGAGAACTGGTGTCATGTTTTGGAGGGTTCTGATTAGTGCAGTTCTTGCTGAATGATTGTCATTTTTTCTGTGTTCTCCAGCATAGCTGGAGATACTTTGTGAGATGTGATGTTTGTCTCTTACGATAAAATGTTATTCTTTTCTCGCATCTTTTTTGGGTTTGTTTTTTTTTTTGGGGGGGGGGGGGATATTTAAAAAGTAAGACCAGGTCTCCAGTGGCAGCGAAAGAAAATCCTAATCTGTTTTGTAAATGTCAGCTAAATTGTGAGCAAATAAATGTGTGGATTTTCCTGGCAGAAGGGTAGGCTCAAGTGCATCATGAGGCCTTATTTATTTTTTAGCAGGAGTACTGCAGCTAAGACAGCTGTTTGACAGGTGAAATTTGCTGGAGAGAAGGATGCCTGTGTATCACCATTCTGATTGGATGAGAGACTGTTGTCAGTCAAAGCAGCAGAAAGCTCAGTTAGAGAATATGAAGCTATTGTCCTCAAGAAAAATGAAAGATAACGATGAAATGCTTACCATCTTCAGATGCCAACCATGATCTCTGATGAAGCTCCCTGTATTTTCTATCTTATGTGTAAGCAGTGTGTGCAAAGGGAGTAGTGGAATGAGAGTAAAACATACAAAACCATGCCAACAAGATATTTATGAAATGAAAGGGGGAAAGATTTTTCTTTTAAGGATAAAAAAAAAATGTCACTGGCTTTGGAAAACATAGGATGAAACATAATAAAGGTTTGTTGACTTGCAGGGGGGCAGAGAGTGGGGAGAGGTGGCAGCAGGTGGCAGTGGGGCAGGCACAGGCACAGGGCAAAGGGTGGAGGAGTGGGGGGGCAGGCAGCAGTGAGGGGCAGGTACAGGGAGCCAAGGGGCTGGGAGCATAGGCACCAGGTGGAGCAAGTGTCAGTGGGGATAGGTGGCAGGGGACTGACACAGGCACTGGGGGGCGGGGGTAAGGGCCACGATTCTAGCTGTAGGGCACTCAGGGGGAGGCTAGGGCCATGTGGAACAATGTCCAGTGAAGGAGGGGGGAAATGTCCATGCAAGTCATTAAAACCAGTGCAGGGAGGAGAGCACCCACAAAGGAGCATGTTTTGGGGAGGGGGTGCTGGCACAGTGCAATGGTGTGCAGCCCAAGGGCCCATGACCCCCAGCGGTGAAGCTTGCAGGGTGTGCTGCTCCTGCTAGTGCAGACCAGGGGGCATGTATCTCCTGACCGCTTTGCTTACAAGTTAGACAGCTCTGCATTAAGCAAACAGCTATCCTGAGATGAAAGCATGCAGGTTTCAGAAAATAATTCCATATGGGATTTAAACAGAATGTAAATATGTCAGCTAGGGAGTTATGTAATGAGGATGTGGAATCTCCATTTTCAGAGGTTTTAAAAACAACCAAACAAATGTGGGGCAAGGATAGTCTGGGAACATTTGATCTTGTTTCAGAGGCACAGAATAGACGAAATGGTCCTGTCAATAATTTCTAGGATTCCGTGATTATTTCCTCACTCTATTGTTGTCAGACTATATGGATATTTAAACTATTAAGTGTACCGCTATAGCTGTGTTTGTATGAATTCCCTGAATTTTTGAACAATTATTTTAATATAATTAAAAACTGACATGCAATTGTTAATCTTTTATAATGATCATTTTAAAGCAGAAATATCTTTTCTTCAAAACTGTACCAGCTTGATTGATATGTGAGCACCCATCACAAAGCATCTGTTAGAGAAATTCTATTACTGAATGTCTGTCACGCTTGAAAATTGGAACAAACGTTGCAAGACCAACTTGGTTAAAATGTTATGATACATTTCTAAAATTGCTTTCCACCATAGCCACAGATGATCCTTATATTTTTAGTAAATTATATACAAATAGGCATTTGTAAATGATTTACAACATTTGCACATTTTCATATTGGTTCTGCAATTGTCTGTTCCTTGTGTTGGCAAGAATGCTGTCAAGCAGAGACATAACCAGTATTTTTAACAGGTATTGGGGTCTGAGCGTGCCAGGGAAAGCTAAGGTATAATATACCAAATTCAGTAGCCAAATTAACTCCCTTGCTGCTGATTCCCCTTCCTTCCCCGTCAACTTCAGAGCCTCGATCCTTTCTTCTGGCCGGTTCCTGGCCACTTCTGCTTTCTCTGTGCTGCAGTGGGTTATAAGTGCTGATATCTTGAGCCTCTTTGCCTGTTTCAGAGTCTCCCTACCTCTATTCTGGTACCCCATTTAGTGTCCAGAGCTCCTGACTCCATTATCTACCAGTATTTACTTACACTACATTATCAAGCCCAATTGTTTTGTTTTTTTAAAAGGGGGGGGGGAGGGAGCAAATAACTATTTCCACAGTAATGCGTATTCAGTTATATCAATAGTTATGTATTCAGTTATGTCAATAGTTTTCATGATAGTTTGATATCACAAAGACTATTATAATTTAATTTCAAAGTTCTAGACTCTGATAAGTGATTTAAAGAGATGTTAAAAATAAACTGCCTAGAAGAACTTAATGGAAATACTATAACAGGCAAGGAAAGCAATAAAATAAAATGAAAGAAAGGAAGCAAGCTACTTATATGATTATCCAGCCTCAGGCAGGAGGTTAGATTAGATGACCTTTGGAGGTCTCTTCCAGCCCTACGTCTCTATGATTCTGTATTATTAATTCCCAATATTTTGGAATCAGTTAACAGGAAATTTTGATTTAAATCAACAAGAGTAATCCTATTTTGCATTTGTTCTGTTTAATTAGTTTCCTAAACAAAGATTAATTCTCAATGGTTGATATAATTTGGTATTTCTTATTTTGTACCCAGAAGATGCACGCTAATAAATATTTATTTAAACCATTAGCTTAATATGCATTTCTTCAGATCCTTAATTTTTACATTTTTTATTACATTGGAAAATGGTGGATAATGAATTTCTCACTAACTAGGTACTTTTCTCTTTTTTACTTATGATTTGAGTATAACTGCATTTCAAATTGAATTAAGAATGCACAAAAATAGCACTTTAAGATTAAGGCTCCTTTTTATTAAATGAAGTTATATTAAATATGCTGGATGCAAAAGAAAAAGACATGTTTTTCATGTAAAGCCAACTGATTTATTTAACATAAGAAGTAATATATGTAGTAGTGAATTAAACTAATTCTTCCCAATATCCCTGTCCTTCAGGGTTTTAGAACTAGTAAATCTCATTCACTCATACCTTGTTTTAAACAAACTTTAAAAAGCAAGCCTTTAAAAAAATAGCTTTTTTTAAAAAATGAGGATGTATTTTATTTAAATTAAAGAGTCTGATTTAATTTTTTTTTAAAACCTTGTTCCTCTTCAAGTCAATGGCAAAACGCTTACTAAGTTCAATTGGGGCAGAATTTCACCCTTAATCGCTAGATTTTCCTTCAGGCAAATTAGGGTAGAATAAAACTCCATAATCTAAATAAATTAATAAAAGACGTGGATTTTTTTAAAAACATTATGTGTATTGTTTATTTAAAACATGGAGTTTTATCTTACCTGATTTACCTGAAGCAACAGGACCTGAATTTCACCATAACAAAAAGAGAGATTTTTCTGCCAATGGCTCTTTAAATATGGCCTTGATACATCGGCACAAAGGTGAAGGGCCTAAAAAGGCAGGGCCTTTCTCTTCATTTAAGTTCATATAGCACCTAGCAAAATAGGGGGTTATAGTCTAAGGGTTTCTGTCACAGCAGGAATGATTTCAGTACGCAGAGATTCCTTGGCCCTGCCTTTCTTGGTGCCTTGGGAGGTTGTTCCAAGGACAGACACCTGTTTTCTTCTTCAGCAAAAGCCACATTTCTTCTTCAGCAAGAATTAAGTGACATAATATCACATTTGAAGTAAATTTTCAGCTTTAGGTTCTTTTCTAGCCCCTGAAAGTAAGTGATATAACATATACATATATGTATATACAGCTGCTGCTATTCATACATGAATATTCCCTTATAGTACACAGGCATTAGGGCTGTTCAAAGCTTCAGTCACTGATTCGATTCGGCAGAAGTTTGACCTGATTCGAATCAGAATTGAATCAGGAGACCTTTTAATCTCTCCAAATCAAATCGGAGAGATTTGGAAAGATTCGACAATTCGACCACAGACACAGCTTTAAATGTTTTTTCTACGTACCTCAAGGTACCAGACAACTCACGAATGCTGAGATGCTGGGGTGGAGGGAGCATCCCACAGAAGCGTGGGGGGCTCCCCAGTGCTTTCAGCTGCAGACCCAGAAGTGGGCCAGTTCACTTCCAGGTTTGCTGCCGAGCACACAGGGATGCTCCATCTGCCCCAGCATCGCAACATTCACGAGCTGCACCTGGTACCTCGAGGTATGTAGAAAAAACATTTAAAGCTGTGTCTATGGCCAAATTCCTGATTCTCTGAATCAGCATCGAATCTTCAGGTTCAGATTTGACCAGATCAAATCAGGATAGTGATCCGAATCAACAAATTGAATCACTGTCCCCAATTCTGGCTGAATCCAAATCCAAATCAAATACAGCCTGTTTCGCACACCCCGAATAGACATCAATAAAACTTCAGGGGTAAAATCTTGGTTAGAGAGATAACCTCCTTCCGTCCCCCCTCTACCCCCCTCCCTATATTTAAAGGAGCTTTACCCATGTAATAATTTTGTCCTTTTATACGTTACAGTGTCATGCGCACAGCTGAAGGGTGGGGAACAGTGTAGTCACCCATCACAAAGAGTCAAAAAGTAGTGTAGAGCAAAAGGGGAAAATTCTGATCACCTCTTAACAAGCTTTGATTGATTTGATAATGACTACCAGGTGCTCAGTGCCACATAGGATTATGAATACTTTGAAATATAACAAATGTCAAGAAGTCTAATTTGAGCTTTTCTTAGCACTTTTGCCAGTAAAAATAACTGGATGACTTCATCTCGCAGGAGTTTTTAAATATTCTATTGTAGAAAGCATATATGATATGAAGAAACATATTATATTTAAATATCCTGCTGAGGCATCCATTGTTTATTGTTTCTCTGATTGTGTTATTCTGGTGTACTCTCCATCTTATCAGAAATCAAAACAATGGTACCTGTATCAAAATGGATGTTGTTTAGAAGCAAAAATATCAGGAAGCATATACTGCATGACTTTATTGTATCTGGCTCATCTTATGTTTCATATCATATGTGTGTTTAAGATAATTTTGGTTTTCAAACCGCAACCTGAATCATGCCTGGGAAACACTAAATTTTTTTTTTTTTTGCAAAAAGATTTGACAATAGGTATATTTTTAAAATATTTCTCCTGCATTTAATAGATAACAGGCAATTAATTTCTTGGACTAATACATGCAAATTGTATGTTACTAAAGTGCCACCTACAGTACTGACTAAAGCAATGCATAATGACACTGCAGAATTGAATTTCTCTAGCCAATTTGGGAAGCAACTGAGTTCTCTAGCATGTTTCCAGCCCTTATTTTTCTTTACCTTGCTCTAAAGATCTATGCTGACAAAGTGACCAAAGAAGATTTGTTTCTATCCGTTATAGTACTATCAAAGTCTCTGACATCTCTTTTAAACTTAGATTGATTATTCAGTGCCATGAAGGCATGTCAGTTGGAGACCAGTGTTTGTTAATCGAGGTTTTAAACTTTCCAGCTATGCTGCCTGTCTCTGAAATATAGCTCATTAAAAGAGGCTGTATATAAAATGGTATCATAGTTTCTCACTTGTTTTCTTTTATTTCATTCTTTCGCCTTGAATCAAAACTAAACCAATACAACTGTTTTAAACCAATAAGACAAGGGGGAGCAATTCATAAGCACCCCAAATCGCAATGCAGGAGTCCTGCTGCTTCACAGCCACTGCCTGCAAGCCAATAACCCTTTGCTATTTTACTGGGGCAATGATCAGTGGACTCCTGTAGCCATTATCTACCCCAGTACAGTGGAACTGAACTGATCACCCTTTATCTGTGATGCTCCATGGCTGTAGTAGTAGACAGCATCAGCCTTTTCTGATTTTCAGAGCTATTTCATAGCTGGGAAATTGTACAGTATGTCCTGTGGCAGACAAGTCCAGATGTGCTATTCATAACACACCTTTTCGAGCAATCTCTTACTAGTTCAAGTTTTTATTAATAAATAACAATAATGCTGTCACATTGTCTTGTGTAGTGGGGAGTAGAAGTTGGTAAATAAATCCTGCAGCCAGGCACTTGGTACTTACGTGATTTTATTACAAAACCTGGTTATAGTGTGCAAGTGAATAAAAATTACAGGGACAGTAAAGTAAGCTATAAATAAAAGGATTAAATGCATACAAGGAATATTGGCTTTGGACAATTCAGAGTCTTGGTCTCTTGAGGAAAGTATTACTCCTTCAGAAAGAGAGAGAAAGCAAGAAAAAAAGAAAAGCAGAAAAAGGATGACACACCCTCTTCAATTAGAAAAGAACTTCCTGTCATTATCACAGCCATCCACATCTCTGCATGCTTCTAAATGGTTGTGGTTCTATATTTTCAATTTATTTTGTCATTTGCCCATTCCAATTGCCACCTTGCCGGATGTCCAACTCAGTTTTACTCAGACTGAGGGAGAAAAAGCACTTAAAGGCTAGTATAGATGGCCACGTCCATCTCTCTAGAATATCAGGCAGACCGAGTATTGCTCTATAGAAAGTTTATTTCTGCAATCTCAGGGAAAAATAATTTCTGAATGCTTCCTAGCTCTGTTTTTGAAGTTCAAGAAGAGCTTATATTGAATGGAATTCGTTTTTCATTTTTCCTGTGTTCTGCTAACTACAAGCCAAATCCTACAATCAGAACTCCTACTAACTTCAGTAAGACTTCTACTTTTGCCTAGGATTGCAGAATCAAGCTGTGTTTGATACCATTTCTGTTGAGAAATACAGACTGTTGCAAATGATTTATTTTTACTCAGGGTGGATAGAAATTGATGATTTTTTTTAACCATGCAATGGGAAAGTTGATAAAAAATCAATGAATTAAATCAGGCTTTTGGCTTGATGATTTAAATTGATTTAAAACAGCTTCATTTAAATTGGTCCATCCTGCTTTTACCATTTGGTGGGATAAAGCATCCATAAAAACTATTGAAAGATGATCCCAGCAGAGGGGAATCCTTGAGTGGCTTGTAGTACTTGTCATCCTACCATTTGTCTCTGGGCCCAGTTTCTGACAGGGGCCATGTTCAGATGAGCATGCAAATTTGGTTCCCTGGGGACAAGTACCAGTGGCAGACCTTGTGCTGCAGCTACTTGTCCCTGGGGAACGACCATGCCACACACACTTTGGCAAGTTACCCTGGGGGTGATAAGGAGGCTGGGACCAGCACTGTGCTGCCCCAGCAGCCTTATCTGGAGTCCTGGGGGCCTCCTGGGGCTGCAGCTGTGGAGCTTCTGCTGGGCATGGGTCTGGGTGGTGCAGCTCCACTTTTCAGCAGTGTGTGCTGCCTGTGCATATGTTGCTTCAGGTTTTTTTCCATGGGCTTTAGGGGTCAAAAAAGCTGTGGAAATAAAAAATCAGCAATGTACACTTGGGCAACACACCCTTGCAGTATGGAGAACACTTCAGTGTGTGGTATGTGGTGCTGCGAACATGTTTGTTGTGCCACATACCACACAGCCACGCTTATCTGGATGCACCCAGTGGGTGCCTCTACACATTCATTAACGCACTTTAGGTAATACACATTAAATTTAGCACCTCCACTGTGAAGTACTAGAAAAAGGCGCGGTAACCTATTTTAATGTGCATTACCTAAAGAACACATTTTTTGTGATGCTTTAATGTGCATTAAAACAGGCTAATGCACATTAAAGCACACATGTAGATATGTCCAGTGGGTGTATCTACATATGCAATTAAGTTGCAGTAATAAACTCCAGTGCTTATCACTTCAGCGTTTATTGCTTCCTGGGTGCCACATTTACACGTGTACCTGCCAGCCCAGGGCTGCTCCAACCCAGCTCAGCATGCTGCAGGGGGCTGGCTGGAGTACTAAGGTGCTCCATCGTGGGGGTAGCTGGCAGGCAGCCCCCTCACGGAAGCACCTTTGTATCCCAGCGAGCCCCTCCAGCACCTACATGTACATTGCTGCAGAGTAAAAAACTCCACTGCAAGATAGTACTTGTATTTACAAGTAAATGAATTAACTAGTAAATACAAGTACTATCCTGCTGCGTAGTTATTAGTTTACTCCTGCCTAATAGCATTGCTTGTGTAAGCAAAGCATTTACTGTACAGCTAATTAGTCAACTGCAGTAAATATCTTGTGTAGATTCACCCAGTTTTTGCCAGGAAGAGATGCTTTGGCATTGCTTTCCTGCATTCTGTTGCTGCTGGTACAGGGATGAGCCAGGAGGAAATAAAGCAATACAGAAACTCTTCTAAATTATACCAGAGATTCTGTGACCTCAGGATTTAGGGAACACTAATTGGCATCCTTTCATCTGCAAGAGGTGGTGGATATTGCAGCCTATGGAGGAGATGGTTTGCGATGTCTCAAGTGACTGAATAGTCCAACTGGATATTTGTATGATCTGTGGCAGTGGTTGCAAGTATGCGTGTCATGATTGGGTGGTTGGGCAGCTGCTGGCTTCCTGCAGACTCTTTTCTCTTCAAGCTGTTAGAGCCAATTCCTGTCATGTACTTTAATGCCCTGGTGGAGATGGTGACACCACTTGTTCTGATTGCTTGCCAAGGTTTCCAATTGGTTAGGATCAATTCCAAATGCCTTCATATCTCGCTTGCACATGTCTTCGTAGCAAAGCTTGGGATGTTCTGTTGTTCTTGTTCCCTCTGATAGGGAGGGAACAAACACACACCATTCTCTTACCTGTGAGCTAGGCTGTAGTACAGAGTTTGAACCATATAGTGTATCCCATATTATTTTTAAAAAACATGTTCTAGCTTGGTTTCATTAGGGAGACTCTGCAACTTTTAATTTGTCTAAGTTCTTTTGTTGCATTTTTTTCTGTTTGTGCAAGACTGAGGAAAGACAGTAGAATGAGCGTTCATATCAAGTTACAAGACAGTTAAGATAAAGGAACCATGTTCCAGCCTTTATTACAGAAAGCCGGATATTCAAAATGCAGGGCTACCTGCATTTTGTGCACATGCAATGATGTGGATGTGCATACTTTCAGCTACGCAAGGGTATACTGAGTATTGTGTAATCAGGCATTAATCAGGCATGCCTAATTATCAGATTGCATGTGTACATGCAGTAATAAGTGCAAAAACTTACATCCTGGCATTTATTTTAAAATAATCTATTTCTTTCATTAATTAATATTTCATGAATATTTATAGTAATACACAGTCATATTCATATTGAAAGCATCCCACATATTCGTAGGGGAAATTTAGTTAGTGCCATCACACAGAAAAAAAATATCTGATCCATTTATGTATCTTTTTTTGACAGCTGAATAAGGCCATATTTAATTTTGTTTCAATATAGATCAGTAATCAATTTTTTGTTTATTTTACTCATAAAAAACAAGAACAGATCTGTTCCAGTAATTTTAAATGTAATGAAATTGCAGCACTGGGAGACATAGAAGATGAAGTTCATTTTGCCTGGAGGAAAAGAAATTGTCAGAAATAAATATACCAAGCTGAGAATGGATTTCCACATTTTCAGCACTGATAAAATAAAAAGCTTCTCTTCTCTCCCACTGATTATGGTTCCTCTATATTAAAATGAGTAAATTGCACAAGAGAATTATTTTTACACATGCTAAATATATTTTATTGTCTTTCCCAAGTAGCAACCTCAAAACAGATTTGAAATGTATCTTTCTGAACAATCCAAGTCATGTGACCGAGCTCCATTTTAATATGATGCTCAGCAGAGCCAGCCTTAGTGAAAATGGTGCCCTGGGTGAACTTGAATTTGGGGGGAGCGTGTCCCCAGGACTCCTGCATCCCCTCCCCCCTCATGTCAATGCTGCAGGCAGGGTGCAGTCCAGAGGGAGGCAGAGGAGCATGGTGTGCCAAGCAGGCAGGTGGGCAGACACTGCTGCTGCTGCCACCCACGCTGCCTGGCCTGGTTCCTCCTGAGCGGTGGCTAGAAGCCGGGGGAAGGCTGGGCTGTGCACCACTCCTCCTGCCTGGGGTGGGAATCAGCTGGGGGCGGGAGGTAAAGAGCACTGCTGTGAGCATGGTGTTCGATCATGGGTGTGTGGGGCGTCCCCCTGACCACAGTGTCCTGGGCAGTTGCCCATGTTGCCCACCCTTAAAGCTGGCTTTGATGCCCAGTGAAAGTCTTGACAAAGCAATGAGAGAACCCTGAAGCTTGAAGTTTGATGGTTGTATGAAAAACGTAGAAATCAAGTAGCATTTGAAAATGATATATTGCAGCTAGAATTTTTTTTGTTGTCACATATTTGATTAGGATTGATTGCCTGTCTTTAATTTAAATGATGTCCTTTGTTGGGGATTGTTTTCTCATGCCCCATACCCCATGACACTCCAGCCCCAGATATTTCTCAGCAGCCTCTGCCCACATCACTGTGGCCGGTTTTCATGGAGACCCCAGTAGTGCCAGGGCCATGGCAGCGTGGGGCCAGGGTTTCCATGGAGACTGGCCCCAGCAGCACAGGTAGGGCACGTGCCTGGGCAGGGAGTTGCTCCAGAGCTGGGATCTTGCAGTGGTGACAGTCTGGTCCGGAGCAGGGGCAGACCCACAATCTGCCGTCTGCATGCCCCCGCCTGGGACATGAGGGCAGCAGATTGCAGCTCTGCCCTGGTTCTGGACCACGCTGTCACCACTGCAAGATCCCAGCCCCAGAGTAACTCCCTGCCCAGCCGCGCGCCCTACCTGCGCTGCTGGGGACAGTCTCCATGGAAACCCTGGCCCCATACTGTCACAGCACCCCCCAACTTCTGGGGTCTCCATGAAAACCAGGGGCGGGGGCTGCTGGATAATGGACTGCCATGGGTCTGATCTGGCCAGCAGGCCGGACTTTACTGTTCTATCAGGTGGGTTCTGAGATTCTTTGGTATCAAGATTGTGCATGTTGGGAGTTCCAGTGAGAGCTGGTGAAAAGTGATTTCTGAGGAAGAAAAAGCTATGTTTAAAATGGGTTAATGCCCTGCTTACATTTGCTGTTATGTTTACACCAAAAAAGCCTGCTGAAGTCTCCGTTTTCACTGGTGTTAATCTGAAATAACTCCACTGCTGTCAATGCAACGCTAGTGCTAGGTAAGAATGGAAGACAACAGCCACTTAGCAGCAGCATTCCCCAAAACAACACATGGCACCAAAGCAAACAGTGCATCCAGGTAAGACTACTAGGATGCTGCTTGGGTTGTCACAGAGAAACACTTTCCTGTCAGTCTGTCAGCATGTGCATAATTGCCAAGCCATGAGATAGCAACCTCAGTGGTCATGTAGTCCACCACTGAACTTAGTCAGCCAGCAGTCATCATCAACAATACGCAACATGGTGTGTGTTTGGCCACAGCTAGTCTGGATTGTCACGAAGACTCCAGCAGTGGGAGTCTGCCCACCTTGCCCTGTCTGGCACCTGTTCAGCAAGGGCCACTGATGGCATGGCACGTTGAAGCCAGGTGGGCAGACTGTAGGATCTGTGATAAGGAACTTGTTTGGTAGTAATGTTGACCTCCATTCCTCATCCTAGAGGGTCTCAATCATGCAGGCCTGGTGCAGCAGTTTGGACTTCCCTGTGGGAGGCGTCAACCCCTACCCCTTGAGCAAAAAGAGCAACCACATCTGCAGCAGAATTGTCTCAAAGGGGAAAGAGGTGCTTGCAGCCAGATACTCAGGCAAGGCTCTTTTCAGAGGCTGGTTTATTTTCCACGTTTACTTTCATCCGTGCATTCAGAAAAAAGAAAACTAGAAACCGAGGAGACTGCCGGCCCCTGTGGGGTGTCTCAAGCAGAGCTCTCCCGAGGTGATCAGTTGCTGTGAAGTGGGGCTTTCTGACTGCCAGGGTTGGGGCAGGTGAGTTGCCTGCTATGTAGCCAGGATTGTTTGGCTGGAAAGGGCTGGGAACCACCTGGAAAAGCAACAGAGCAGGGAAGCACCAAGCAAAAAGACCTGGAAGTGGCTCACAGTTGCTAAAGAGCTGCTCCAGCCACCCACCTCAAGCTGCACTTGGGCCCCACCAAACACCTCACCTCTGTTATTGCCTGCTCTCCTGTGGCTCCTACAGCCAAGAGCCCTACTGTATAGCAGCATTGCCAGGTCTTAAATATGAAATTATTGTATTGGAAGCTCAAAATTATCGTCTTTTCTGAAAAGCTATATTGTACATTTAAAATATGCAAATAAGTATGCAAATGAATCTTCTTCTTCTTTACTTGATATTGCTCACTGTGAATGTGAACCAGGTCATCAAAGTTGAAGCACAAGGGAAATACTGTGACCATTAAGGTGGTTTTCCTAGTTGCTCAGAATAACCACTTTTCTGGCGTAGAGTAGTATCCGTGGAGGTAACGTATAGTTAACCTTCCACTTTCTTTTCCAGTGGGAAGGTCTTAGTTTTACACCCACTTGATGGAAATAGTAGCTTCCTCCCTAGCTTGCTCCTATGGCATCTGAACCCCAAGTCTCTGGGCTTGGGCCTGCACGTAGGATGCCTGCCAAAGGATTTGGAAACAGCCGAAGCCCCAGGCAGGAGTGCAGGATGTTCTTGAATGACTCACAGATTTCGAACCGATTTGGCTTGGAATGTGAAAAATTTTCCTTAAAAAAAATTATATATATATTTGGAGGCAAGCAGTCATAAGTAGGGATCCTGGTTTTCTTCCATGTAAAAGACTCCTCAATTCTCAGTTGAAAAAAGTAACCCCAAATCCACCTTTTCCCGTGATTTAAATGAGACACCACTATATTGATACTTACATACCAGTGGTGTTTCATTTAAATCACAGAAAAAGGTGGATTTGGGGTAACTTTTTTTTTAACCGATTTTTTTTTAAATGGGAAAAAACAGGCTTCTTATGGCTCATCATAAGAAAGTGCTGCCACCAACCCCCAAACTCAGTTAAGACTCCCTGAGGATGACTTGGGTTTTGCTGCACCACTGAGGTGTCTCCGCGCCCCTCCCCCCGCGCCGGTGTCGCTCGCAGGCGGGTCGCAAGAATCCCACAGACACTGACATCAGCGCACACCACGTGACCGCCTCTCTCCCGCGGGGTCCTCCAGCCGCGCCGGGGCGCTCTTCCCCGTCTCGCCCCTCGCAGCCAGGTGTCTAGTCCAATGCCTGCCCGGCCGCCGGCCGCGCTTTGCCCTTGGGTGCGTTTCCTGGAGCAGGTCCTCACGCGCTGTGCGGCAGGAGAGCGTCCGCCCTCGCGAGTCAGGCGC